>NW_028188988.1:264522-334547 GCF_054131305.1 Coturnix japonica
ACCCTATTATCCCCCCATTACCCCCTATTACCCCCATATAACCCCCTATTACCCCCATATAACCCTATTATCACCCTATTGCCCCCCATATAACCCTATTCCCCCCCTCTCACCCCATAGCACATCACCTCCATCCTCTCATCCCTCGGTTGGCACTTAGACCTGGACACCTTCACCTCCCCCACCCCGCGTGGGGCCGTAACCTTCACCAACCTGGTGGCCACCTCGTCCCCTCCTGCCCCACATCGTCTGGTCTTGGCTTGTCATTACGACACCAAAATCCTCCCGGCCCCACAAGTGACTCCGTTCATCGGGGCCGTCGACTCCGCCGTCCCATGCGCCATCATGATGGAGGTGGCCGCTGCCCTGGATGGAGCGTTAAGGAGATATAATGAGGGGGTGGGTGATGGGAGAACCCCCCTACCCTAATTCCCTGCCCCATAACTGGGTCCCTAGTGACCCTATAGGACACCTAGACCCCCCTATGGGGTCACTTGGGTCCCTATTGACCCTAATAGGACACCTGGACCCCCTATGGTCCCTATTGACCTCCCTTTGGACCCCCATATGGGTCATCTGGGTCCCTATTGACCCTATAGGACACCTGGACCCCCCTATGGGGTCACTTGGGTCCTTATTGACCCTATAGGACATCTGGACCCCCTTGGACACCTGGACCCCCCTATGGGTCACTTGGGTCCTTATTGACCCTATAGGACACCTAGACCCCCCCTATGGGGTCACTTGGGTCCCTATTGACCCTATAGGACACCTAGACCACCATATGGGGTCACTTGGGTCCCTATTGACCCTACAGGACACCTGGACCCCCCTATGGGTCACTTGGGTCCCTATTGACCCTATAGGACACCTGGACCCCGCTATGGGTCACTTGAGTCTCTATTGACCCTATAGGACACCTGGACCCCAATACGGGTCATCTGGGTCCCTACTGACCCTATAGGACACCTAGACCACCATATGGGGTCACTTGGGTCCGTATTGATCCTATAGGACACCTAGACCCCCCCTATGGGGTCACCTGGGTCCCTATTGACCCCTCCTTTGACCCCATATGGGTCACCTGGGTCCCTATTGACCCCCTTATTGGATACCTGGACCCCCCTATGGGTCACTTGGGTCCCTATTGACCCTATAGGACACCTGGACCCCGCTATGGGGTCGCCTGGGTCCCTGTTGACCCTATAGGACACCTAGACCCCATATGGGTCACTTGGGTCCCTATTGACCCTATAGGACCCCTGGACCCCAATATGGGTCACTTGGGTCCCTATTGACCCTATAGGACACTTAGACCCCGCTATGGGTCACTTGGGTCCCTATTGACCCTATAGGACACCTGGACCCCCCTATGGTCCCCATTGACCCCCCTTTGGACCCCATATGGGTCACTTGAGTCCGTATTGACCCTATTGGACACCTGGACCCCCAATATGGGTCATCTGGGTCCCTATTGACCCTATAGGACACCTAGACCCCCCTATGGGGTCACTTGGGTCCGTATTGACCCTATAGGACACCTAGACCCCCCTATGGGGTCGCCTGGGTCCCTATTGACCCTATAGGACACCTGGACCCCCCTATGGGTCACTTGAGTCTGTATTGACCCTATAGGACACCTGGACCCCCAATATGGGTCACTTGGGTCCCTATTGACACTATAGGACACCTGGACCCCCCTATGGGGTCACTTGGGTCCCTATTGACCCTATAGGACACCTAGACCCCTGTATGGGGTCACTTGGGTCCCTATTGACCCTATAGGACACCTGGACCCCAATATGGGTCACTTGAGTCCGTGTTGACCCTATAGGACACCTGGACCCCCAATATGGGTCACTTGGGTCCCTATTGACCCTATAGGACACCTGGACCCCAATATGGTCACTTGGGTCCCTATTGACCCTATAGGACACCTGGACCCCCAATATGGGTCATCTGGGTCCCTATTAACCCTATAGGACACCTAGACCCCCCTATGGGGTCACTTGGGTCCGTATTGACCCTATAGGGACACCTGGACCCCCCTATGGTCCACATTGACCCCCCCTTTGGACCCCATGTGGGTCACTTGGGTCCGTATTGACCTATAGGACACCTGGACCCCCTATGGGGTCACTTGAGTCTCTATTGACCCTATAGGACACCTGGACCCCCCTATGGGTCACTTGGGTCCCTATTGACCCTATAGGACACCTAGACCCCCGTATGGGGTCACTTGGGTCCCTATTGACCCTATAGGACACTAGACCCCCGTATGGGGTCACTTGGGTCCCTATTGACCCTATAGGACACCTAGACCCCCCTATGCGTCACTTGAGTCCCTCCTGGACCCCCCTTGGGCCCCATATGGGTCACTTGGGTCCCTACAGACCCTATAGGACACCTAGACCCCCCTCATGGGGTCACTTGGGTCCGTGTTGACCCTATAGGACACCTGGACCCTGCTATGGGGTCACTTGGGTCCCTATTGACCCTATAGGACACCTGGACCCCAATATGGGTCACTTGAGTCCCTTCTGCCCCATAGATCACCACCAGGACCCCCCCCATGCCATTAATGTCCCCCCACCCCCCATTTAGGACCCACAAGTGACCCTTCAGCTCCTGTTCCTGGATGGAGAAGAGGCCTTTGAGGAATGGAGCCCCACTGATTCCATCTATGGGGCCCGGCACCTGGCTGCAAAGATGGCGGCCACCCCACATGGAACCCATGGGACTCAACTCAGTGCTATGGTGAGGGACCCCAATAAAGAGGGGTGGGGGGCACAATGGGATCGTGGGGACCCAAATGGGATCATAGGGACCCAATTGGGATCATGGGGACCCAAATGGGATCATGGGGACCCAATTGGGATCATGGGGTCTCAATTGGGATCATGGGGACCCAAATGGGATCATGGGGACCCAATTGGGGATCATAGGGACCCAATTGGGATCATGGGGACCCAATTGGGATCGTGGGGACCCAATTGGGATCATGGGGACCCATATGGGATCACGGGGACCCAACTGGGATCATGGGGACCCCAATGTCCCTATGGCCACATTGGTCCCTATGGCCACCCCAATATCCCTATGGCCACCATTAGTCCCTATGGCCACCCCAATGTCCCTATGGCCACCATTAGTCCCTATGGCCACCCCAATGTCCCTATGGAGACCCCAATGTCCCTATGGCCACCCCAATGTCCCTATGGCCACCATTGGTTCCTATGGCCACACCAATGTCCCTATGGCCACCATTGGTTCCTATGGCCACCCCAATGTCCCTATGGCCACCCCAATGTCCCTATGGCCCCATTGGTTCCCTATGGCCACCCCAATATCCCTATGGCGACCCCTATGTCCCTATGGCCACCCCAATGTCCCTATGGCCACCATTGGTCCCTATGGCCACATTGGTCCTATGGCCACCATTAGTCCCTATGGCCACCCCAATGTCCCTATGGCCACCCCCAATGTCCCTATGGCCACCCCAATGTCCCTATGGCCGCCATTAGTCCCTATGGCCACCATTGGTCCCTATGGCCACCATTGGTCCCTATGGCCACCCCAATGTCCTATGGCCACCATTAGTCCCTATGGCCACCCCAATGTCCCTATGGCCACCCCAATGTCCCTATGGCCACCATTTGTCCCTATGGCCACCCCAGTGTCCCTATGGCCACCATTGGTCCCTTTGGCCAACCCCAATGTCCCTATGGCCACCCCAATGTCCCTATGGCCACCATTGGTCCCTATGGCCACCCCAATGTCCCTATGGCCACCATTGGTCCCTATGGCCACCCCCAATGTCCCTATGGCCACCACAATGGCCCTATAGCCACCCCAATGTCCCTATGCCACCATTAGTCCCTATGGCCACCATTGGTTCCTATGGCCGCCCCAATGTTCCTATGGCCACCATTGGTCCCTATAGCCACCCCAATGTCCCTATGGCCACCCCAATGTCCCTATGGCCACCATTGGTCCCTATGGCCACCATTGGTTCCCCATGGCCACCATGGTCCCTATGGCCACCCCAATGCCCCTATGGCCGCCATTGGTCCCTATGGCTGCCCCAATGTCCCTATGGCCACCCCAATGTCCCTATGGCCACCATTGGTCCCTATGGCCACCCCAATGTCCCTATGGCCACCCCAATGTCCCTATATCCCTCCTTGGTGCCCCCCAGAACCTCCTGGTGCTGTTGGACCTTCTCGGTGCCCCCAACCCGACCATCCACAGCCACTTCCCACAGACCCACAGTGGTTCCTGCGCCTCGCGGCCATCGGTGGGTGGTTAGGGGAGAATATGGGGGTCAATATATGGGACACTATGGGATAATATGGGGATAATATGGGGATAATATGGGGATAATATGGGGACAATATGGGGATAATATGGGGACAATATGGGGATAATATGGGGACAATATGGGGATAATATGGGGACAATATGGGGATAATATGGGGATAATAGGGGATAATATGGGGATAATGTGGGGATAATATGGGGATAATATGGGGACAATATGGGGATAATATGGGGATAATATGGGGACACATGGGGATAATATGGGGACAATATGGGGATAATATGGGGATAATATGGGGTCAATATGGGGATAATATGGGGATAATATGGGGGATAATATGGGGATAATGTGGGGACAATATGGGATAATATGGGGACAATATGGGGATAATATGGGGATAATATGGGGTCAATATGGGGATAATATGGGTATAATATGGGGAGAATATGGGGATAATATGGGGATAATATGGGGATATATGGGGATAATAATGGGGATAATATGGGGACAATATGGGGATAATATGGGGACAATATGGGGACAATATGGGGACACTATGGGGCCAATATGGGGATACTATGGGGATAATATGGGGACAATATGGGGACATATGGGGACAATATGGGGATAATATGGGGACACTATGGGGATAATATGGGGACAATATGGGGATAATATGGGGATAATATGGGGATAATATGGGGACAATATGGGGATAATATGGGGACACTATGGGGTCAATATGGGGATATGGGGAGATACGGGAAGATATGGGGGGATATGGGTAGATATGGGGAATATAGGGTGATATGGGGGGATATGGGGGGGATATAGGGGATATAGGGGGATATAGGGGGTTATGGGGTGATATAGGGGGATTAGGGGGATATGGGGTTGGTATGGGGGGATATAGGGGGATATGGGGGTGGTATGGGGGGATATAGGGGGATATGGGGGTGGTATGGGGGGATATAGGGCTGGGGACATGGGGTTGGGGTGTCGTCCCCCCCCATATCACCCTATATGTGTCCCCCCCCCCCCCCTATCACCCTATATGTGTCCCCCCCCCCATATAGGAGGAAGCGCCTGAGACATATGGGGCAGCTCCATTCCTCGCCCCATAACCGCCCCATATTCAGCCTCAATCCCCCCCCCGGGGTCAGTGGAGGACGATCACATCCCCTTCCTACAGCGGGGTAATGTATAGATACCCATATAGACCCATATATACCCCATATAGACCCATATAACCCATATAGACCCATATAGACCCCATATAGACCCATATAGACCCATATAGACCCATATAGACCCCATATAGACCCATATAGATCCATATAGACCCATATAGACCCATATAGACCCATATAGACCCATATAGACCCATATATACCTCATATAGACCCATATAGACCCCATATAGACCCATATATACCCCATATAGACCCCATACATACCCATATAGACCCCATATATACCCATATAGACCCCATATACACCCATATAGACCCCATATAGACCCATATAGACCCATATATACCCATATAGACCCATATAGACCCCATATAGACCCATATAGACCCCATATATACCCCATATACACCCATATAGACCCATATAGACCCATATATACCCCATATAGACCCCATATAGATCCATATAGACCCCATATACACCCATATAGACCCATATAGACCCATATAGACCCATATAGACCCCATATATACTCATATATACCCCATATAGACCCATATATACCCCATATAGACACATATAGACCCCATATACACCCATATATACCCCATATAGACCCATATAGACCTCATATAGACCCATATATACCCCATATAGACCCATATAGACCCATATAGACCCATATATACCCCATATAGACCCCATATACACCCATATATACCCCATATAGACCCATATAGACCCCATATAGACCCATATAGATCCATATAGACCCCATATACACCCATATATACCCCATATACACCCATATATACCCATATAGACCCATATAGACCCCATATAGATCCATATAGACCCATATACACCCATATATACCCCATGTAGACCCATATATACCCCATATAGACCCATATAGACCCCATATAGACCCATATAGACCCATATATACCCCATATAGATCCATATAGACCCCATATACACCCATATATACCCCATATAGACCCCATATATACCCATATATACCCCATATAGACCCATATAGACCCATATAGACCCATATAGACCCCATATATACCCATATAGACCCATTATAGACCCATATATACCCCTATATCCCCCCTATATCCCCCCTATGTCCCCCTATATCACCCCATATCCCCCCTATATCCCCCCTATATCCCCCCTATATCCCCCCTATGCCCCCTACATCCCCCCTATATCCCCCTATATCCCCCCTATATCCCCCTATACCCCTCTATATCCCCCTATACCCCCTTATATCCCCCCTATATCCCCCCATATCCCCTTATATTCCCCTATATCCCCCCTATATCCCCCTATATCCCCATATATCCCCCCATATCCCCCCATATCCCCCTATATCCCCATATATCCCCCCTATATCCCCCCTATATCCCCCCATATCCCCCTATACCCCCTTATATCCCCCATATATCCCCCCTATATCCCCCCATATCCTCCCTATATCCCCCTATATCCCCATATATCCCTCCTAAACCCCCCCTATATCCCCCCTATATCCCGCCATATCCCCCTATATCCCCCTATATCCCCTGTATATCCCCCATATCCCCCCTATATCCCCCCATATCACCCTATACCCCCTTATATCCCCCCTATATCCCCCCATCCTCCTATATCCCCCTATATACCCCTATATCCCCCCATATCCCCTTATACCCCCCTATAAACCCCCTATATCCCCCCATATCCCCCCTATATCCCCCTATATCCCCCCTATGTCCCACTATATCCCCCCATATCCCCCCTATATCCCCCCTATATCCCCCCTATATCCCCTTATATCCCCCTGTATACCCCCTATGTCCCCCTATATCCCCCCTATATCCCCCTCTATCCCCCTATATCCCCCATATATACCCTCTATCCCCCCTATATCCCCCTATATCCCCCCATATCCCCCTATATCCCCCCCATATCCCCCATATATCCCCCCTATATCCCCCCATATCCCCCATATATCCCCTCATATCCCCATATATCCCCCTATAAACCCCCTATATCCCCCCACATCCCCCCTATACCCCCTTATATCCCCCCTATATCCCCCCCATCCCCCTATATCCCCCTATATCCCCCCTATGTCCCCCTATAAACCCCCTATATCCCCCCATATCCCCTTATATCCCCCTATAAACCCCCTATAAACCCCCTATATCCCCCTATATCCCCCTATATCCCCCCATATCCCCCCTATATCCCCCCCTATAGGTGTCCCAGTGCTGCACCTCATCCCCCTCCCCTTCCCGTGGGTCTGGCACACGGTGGATGACACCCAGGACAACCTTCACCCCCCAACCATAGAAGACCTGTGTAAGATCCTCATTGCCTTCGTGGCTGAATATCTGCAGCTCTGAGACCCCCCCCCCATATTATAATGTACCCCCCTATATCCTCCCCCCACCCAGCCATGGGGGTGGGTCGACCCTATAGGGAGCCGCCAATAAAGTCTATGGGGTCTGGTCTTGTGATATGGTCTATGGTGTTGATTGGGGGCATCTATGGGGCCAATTATGTTGATTGGGGGCATCTATGGGGCCAATGATGTTGATTGGGGTCGTCTATGGGGCCTATGATGTTGATTGGGGTCGTGTATGGGGCCTATGACGTCTATGGGGCCAATGGTGTTTATTGGGGACTTCTATGGGGCCAATGATGTTGATTGGGGTCGTGTATGGGACCTATGATGTTGACTGGGGTCGTCTATGGGGCCAATGGTGTTGACTGGGGGCATCTATGGGGCTTATGATGTCTATGGGGCCAATGATGTTGATTTGGGGTCGTCTATGGGGCCTATGATGTCGATTGGGGTCGTCTATGGGGCCTATGACGTCTATGGGGCCAATGATGTTGATTGGGGTCGTCTATGGGGCCTATGATGTCGATTGGGGTCGTCTATGGGGCCTATGATGTTGATTGGGGGCATCTATGGGGCCAATGATGTTGACTGGGGGCATCTATGGGGCCAATGATGTTGATTGGGGTCGTCTATGGGGCCTATGATGTTAATTGGGGGTGTCTATGGGGCCTATGACGTCTATGGGGCCTGTGATGTTCATTGGGGTTGTCTATGGGGCCTATGATGTTCACTGGGGGCATCTATGGGGCCTATGATGTCTATGGGGCCAATGATGTTCATTGGGGGCGTCTATTGGGCCTATGACGTCTATGGGGCCAATGATGTTGATTGGGGTCGTCTATGGGGCCTATGATGTTCATTGGGGGCATCTATGGGGCCTATGACATCTATGGGGCCAATGATGTTGATTGGGGTCGTCTATGGGGCCAATGATGTTCATTGGGGCCTCTATGGGGCCTATGACGTCTATGGGGCCAATGATGTTGATTGGGGGCGTCTATGGGGCCTATGATGTCGATTGGGGTCGTCTATGGGGCCTATGATGTCTATGGGGCCAATGATGTTGATTGGGGTCGTCTATGGGGCCTATGATGTCGATTGGGGTCGTCTATGGGGCCTATGACATCTATGGGGCAGATGATGTTGACTGGGGATGTCTATGGGGCCTATGATGTTCATTGGGGTCGTCTATGGGGCCTATGACGTCTATGGGGCCTATGACATCTATGGGGCAGATGATGTTGATTGGGGTCGTCTATGGGGCCTATGATGTCGATTGGGGGCGTCTATGGGGCCTATGATGTCTATGGGGCCTATGATGTTGATTGGGGTCGTCTATGGGGCCTATGACGTCTATGGGGCCAATGATGTTGATTGGGGTCGTCTATGGGGCCAATGATGTTCATTGGGGCCTCTATGGGGCCTATGACGTCTATGGGGCCAATGATGTTGATTGGGGGCGTCTATGGGGCCTATGATGTCTATGGGGCCAATGATGTTGATTGGGGTCGTCTATGGGGCCTAGAACCCATCAGAACCAATGGGTCCAATCTATGGGTCCAATCTATGGGTCCAATCTATGGGTCCAATCTATGGGTCCAATCTATGGATCATCCCAAGTTGGACGGAACCCATCGGAACCATCAACACCAGAACTCCATTATTTCTCCCCCACCAAATAACTCAATACGCTCAACTACTTGAAAACCACATCCAATTTTCTTTTCTTTTTTAATTATTAATTATTACTATTATTATTAATTATTTGCAAAGACGAACGCTCTTTTTTCGTGTGTTTTTAATCATTTTTTGTTGTTGTTTTCTCCTTTTAATGATCTGCCATAGGGAACTTCAGGTCCCTCTTATCGCTCCAATAGACCCATGGCAATGAATCGAGCCCCCACCCCCATTTGAAGACCCCCCCCCATTTGAAGCCCCCTCCCCTATTTGAAGCCCCCTCCCCCATTTGAAGCCCCCACCCCCCCATTTGAAGCCCCCCCCCATTTGAAGCTCCCACCCCACCCCAATTTGAAGCCCCCCCCCCATTTGAAGCCCCCACCCCCCCATTTGAAGCCCCCCCCCCCATTTTAAGCCCCCCCCCCCCCCCCCCCCCAATTAGTTTGGTGAGGAAATCTGAAGATCCTGAGAGGTTTTTCCATTGCTGCTGGTCTATAACCATGTGGGGGGGGGGGGGGGGGGGGGGGCTGGTCTATAACCAAAGTGGGGGGGGGGGGCTTCAAATGGGTGGGGGGGGGGGAAGAAAACAGTGCATATATTCAATAGGGATCAACCCAGTCGGAATCGAAGCCGTTGCCTTGAAGAGCCGAGGTGTGATGCTATAAAAGAACTGATATCCATCCATTAAAAATAACCCCTTTGTAAATCACACGCTCGTCTTTAATATCACCAAAAATAAAATAAAATAAAATAAAATAAAATAAAATAAAATAAGTTTAAGAATGCCTGAAACGTTCGTGGTTTTTTTTTGTGTTTTTTTGTGTTTTTTTTTGTTATTTTACAGCTTAAAAAAATATCTTTGAAACCCATCTGATCTTAAAAATAGACAATAGGAAGTGAGGCTTAAAATACAACCACTCGCACCAAAAGGATGGTCCCCAAATCAGCACCACTGCAGTGGACAGCTCCAAATCAGCACCACAGCAGCGGACAGCTCCAAATCAGCACCACTGCAGTGGACAGCTCCAAATCAGCACCACAGCAGCGGACAGCTCCAAATCAGCACCACTGCAGTGGACAGCTCCAAATCAGCACCACTGCAGTGGACAGCTCCATCTAAATCAGCACCACTGCTGTGTGGACAGCTCCATTCAGATCAGCACTACTACCGTGGACAGCTCCAAATCAGCACCACTACAGTGGACAGCTCCATTCAGATCAGCACCACTGCTGTGGACAGCTCCATCCCAATCAGCACCACTGCAGTGGACAGCTCCATTCAGATCAGCACCACTGCTGTGTGGACAGCTCCTTCCATATCAGCACCACGGCAGTGGACAGCTCCAAATCAGCACCACTGATGTGGACAGCTCCATTCAAATCAGCACTACTACCGTGGACAGCTCCAAATCAGCACTACTACCGTGGACAGCTCCAAATCAGCACCACTGCAGTGGACAGCTCCATTCAGATCAGCACCACTGCTGTAGACAGCTCCATTCAAATCAGCACCACAGCAGTGGACAGCTCCATCACCACTGAAGTGGACAGCTCCATTCAGATCAGCACCACAGCAGTGGACAGCTCCAAATCAGCACCACCGCAGTGGACAGCTCCACCATTGCTATTGACCCATTGAGTCTTCCAACATATAAACTCTTCCATTCAATGAATCCTTGGTGCCCAATTTGGGGGGTGGGGTTGGGGGGCTTGGGAAGGTGGGTGGGTTGGATAGTGTGGGGGGCTGTTAGGATAACGCATCCGTTGTTAGGAAGGTGGTGTGAGTTGGAGGAGTCACTTTGTCACAATCCGAGTCCAACACGTTTTTCCCTTTGCTGGAGGATGTCGAAGGTTCTTGGTGGGATCCTTCGTTGAGCTTCGAGGTGGAACGAGCCATCGAACCTCCGTGGCTCCCGTTGGTTTGAGAGCAAACGTTGCTGACTTTGGCCGCTTTGTTCTTGTGGTGGTTGTTGTACACTTTGTATTTCATCAGGAGGATGAAAATGAAGACGAGCACCGACGCCACGATGATGCCCCCGATGATGATGATCATGGTACCCCCGAGGAACTGAGCGTGGAGGGACCTGCATTGCTTATATTCCTCTTGGGTGGTGAATTGAACGCAGCCGATCACCCTGGTTGCGGTCAGAGATGTCAGTCCGTCGTCGTACACGGCCAGGACGCAAAGGTCGTATTCACGTCCTGCAACCAGATCAGTCAAGAAGAAGGATTTACTAGCAGCTGGGATCATCCTAGAAGAGAGAATACGTACAGTAAACATCCAAATGGGTCAAACCTTCGGGTTCCTCTTCAGTTCTATTCGGTAGAAACCGGCCCTTTGCATGGCTTGGAGCTGGGTGGGCTTTAAGGTCCCCTCCAACCCCATCTTCTGGGTGTCCCATAGTTCTATGATCCTAAAGGCCCACTCCAATCTGATCTTTTAGGTATCCAATGGTTCTGTGATCCTAAAGGTCCCCTCTAACCCAATCTTCTATGTATCCCATGGTTCTGTGATCCTAAAGGTCCCCTCTAACCCGATCTTCTATGTATCCCATGGTTCTGTGATCCTAAAGGTCCCTCTGAACCCAACCATTGTAGGATCCCATGTTTCTATGATCCTAAAGGTCCCTTCTAACCCGATCTTCTATGTATCCCATAGTTCTGTGATCCTAAAGGCCCCCTCCAATCTGATCTTTTAGGTATCCAATGGTTCTGTGATCCTAAAGTTCCCCTCCAACCCGATCTTCTATGTATCCCACGTTTCTGTGATCCTAAAGGTCCCTCTGAACCCAACCATTGTAGGATCCCATGTTTCTATGATCCTAAAGGTCCCCTCTAACCCAATCTTCTATGTATCCCATGGTTCTGTGATCCTAAAGGTCCCTCTGAACGCAATCATTGTAGGATCCCATATTTCCATGATCCTAAAGGTCCCCTCTAACCCGATCTTCTATGTATCCCATAGTTCTATGATCCTAAAGGTCCCTTCAACACAACCATTGTAGGATCCCATGTTTCTATGATCCTAAAGGTCCCCTCTAACCCGATCTTCTATGTATCCCACGGTTCTATGATCCTAAGGGTCCCTCTGAACCCAACCATTGTCGGATCCCATGTTTCTATGATCCTAAAGGTCCCCTCTAACCCGATCTTCTATGTATCCCATGGTTCTGTGATCCTAAAGTTCCCCTCTAACCCGATCTTCTATGTATCCCATGGTTCTGTGATCCTAAAGGTCCCTCTGAATCCAACCATTGCAGGATCCCATGTTTCTGTGATCCTAAAGGTCCCTTCAACCCGATCTTCTATGTATCCCACAGTTCTGTGATCCTAAAGGTCCCTCTGAACCCAATCATTGTAGGATCCCATGTTTCTATGATCCTAAAGCCCCCCTCTAACCCGATCTTCTATGTATCCCACGTTTCTGTGATCCTAAGGGTCCCCTGAACCCAACCATTGTAGGATCCCATGTTTCTATGATCCTAAAGGTCCCTTCAACCCAACCATTATAGGATCCCATGTTTCTATGATCCTAAAGGTCCCTTCCAACCCAACCATTATAGGATCCCATGGTCCTATGACTTCTAAGGTCCCTCCAACCCAACCATGGTAGGACCTCATGGTTCTATGTCCCTCAAGGTCCCTCCCAACCCAACCATTATAGGATCCCACGCTTCTTTAATGTCCTTCCCACCCCAACCACGATAAGATTCTATTTAAACACCCAAACCCACTGCAAGGAAACCAGAAGAGGAAAATACAAGCATGGAAAGAGGAGCAAGAAAGCAAAAAGTATATTGGAAGACTCTACAGGTTGAAGGAATCTATGGGTTGGGGTGAGAAAACCCCATTTAGGAACACTATAGGATTCCTGTCTACGGGGCTGTCTGCAATAGGGAGGAGCAGTTGGTCAATAATCACCCAAACCACTGATTTTCCCCCAAATCCGAGTTATTTGGGTGATTCAGCCACCGTTTCCCATCCTATTTTAGTTGGATGGTGGGGATGAGTCAGTAGGAAGAAGGGATGGGAACGTGGTTAATTACCATAACGAGCTCTAAATCCGTCGTGTCGCTATTGAATGAAGGAGAAGCGAATCCAAACCCTTCGAATTCAATATTTTCAGCTTTTTTTTTTTGGCCTAATTTTGGGCTAATTCTCAGCTGTGTGAATGACGATGGAGCACAAAGTGCTGATGGATGAGGATCATTCGCTGTGTGTGGGGTTTTTTGGGGGAAATTAGGGTAATTTTGGTGTATTACGTAGAAATGAGAGAGGACTTCTTAGAAATGAGGTTTTCCCCCCCAAAAAAATGTGTGTTTTTCTATAATTTTCCTAACATTCATCTTATTTTTCTCATATTCATCTTATTTTCCCAATATTCATCTTATTTTCCTCAAATATCCATCTTATTTTCCTCATATTCATCTTATTTTCCCAATATTCATCTTATTTTCCCAATATCCATCTTATTTTCCTCATATTCATCTTATTTTCCTCATATTCATCTTATTTTCCTAATATTCATCTTATTTTCCTCAAATATCCATCTTATTTTCCCAATATTCATCTTATCTTCCTCAAATATCCATCTTATTTTCTTCATAATGATCTTATTTTCCTCAAATATCCATCTTATTTTCCTAATATCCATCTTATTTTCCTCATATTCATCTTATAATGAGGTTTTATCCCAAAATAATGAGGTTTAATCCCCAAATAAAGAGGTTTTATCCCAAAATAATGAAGTTTAATCCGAAATAATGAGCTTTTATCCCAAAATAATGAGGTTTTACCCCCAAATAAGGACGTTTAATCCCAAAATTATGATGTTTTACCCCAAAATAAAGACAACCCAACAGCAACCCCCAAAGGACCAACAACTCAGTAATGACCCCAACAACACAACAACCCAACGAAGACACAACACAACAACCCAATAATGGCACCCAACGCAACAACAACCCCCTAAAGACCCCCAACAAATCAATAAAGACCCCCAACACAACAAGAACCCAACGAGGACACAACACAACAACCCAATAATGGCATCCAACAACACATCAACCCAACAAGGACACCCAAAAGACCCCCAACAACTCAATAAAGACCCCCAACACAACAACAACCCAACAGGGACACAACACAACAACCCAATAATGGCACCCAATGCAACAACAACCCCCAAAAGACCCCCAACAAATCAATAAAGACCCCCAACACAACAACAACCCAACGAGGACACAACACAACAACCCAATAATGGCATCCAACAACACAACAACAACCCAACGAGGACACCCAAAAGACCCCCAACAACTCAATAAAGACCCCCAACACAACAAGAACCCAACGAGGACAGAACACAACAGCCAACAAGGACACCCAAAAGAGCAACAACCCAACAACAACCCCCTAAAGACCCCCAAAAACTCAATAAAGACCCCCAACACAATGACAACCCAACAAGGACACAACAAAACAACCCAATAATGGCACCCAATACAACAACAACCCCCAAAAGACCCCCAAAAACTCAATAATGACCCCCAACACAATGACAACCCAACGAGGACACAACACAACAACCAACAAGGACACCCAAAAGAGCAACAACCCAAAAACAACCCCCAAAAGACCCCCAACAACTCAATAAAGACCCCAAACACAACGACAACCTGACAAGGACACAACACAACAACCCAATAATGGCACCCAATGCAACAACAACCCCCAAAAGACCCCCAAAAACTCAATAAAGACCCCCAACACGACGACAACCCAATAAGGACACAACACAACAACCCAATAATGGCACCCAACGCAACAACAACCCCCAAAAGACCCCCAAAAACTCAATAAAGACCCCCAACACAACAAGAACCCAACGAGGACACAACACAACAACCCAATAATGACCCCCAACAACACAACAACCCAACAAGGACACCCAAAAGACCCCCAACAACTCAATAAAGACCCCCAACACAACAACAACCCAACAGGGACACAACACAACAACCCAATAATGGCACCCAATGCAACAACAACCCCCAAAAGACCCCCAAAAACTCAATAATAACCCCCAACACGACGACAACCCAACAGGGACACAACACAACAACCAACAAGGACACCCAAAAGAGCAACAACCCAACAACAACCCCCAAAAGACCCCCAACAAATCAATAAAGACCCCAAACACAACGACAACCCAATAAGGACACAACACAACAACCCAATAATGGCACCCAACACAACAACAACCCCCAAAAGACCCCCAAAAACTCAATAATAACCCCCAACACGACGACAACCCAATAAGGACACAACACAACAACCCAATAATGGCACCCAATACAACAACAACCCCCAAAAGACCCCCAACAAATCAATAAAGACCCCCAGTACAACAACAACCCAACAGGGACACAACACAACAACCAACAAGGACACCCTAAAGAGCAACAACCCAAAAACAACCCCCAAAAGACCCCAAAAAACTCAATAAAGACCCCCAACACAACAACAACCCAACGAGGACACAACACAACAACCCAATAATGGCACCCAATACAACAACAACCCCCAAAAGACCCCCAAAAACTCAATAAAGACCCCCACACAACGACAACCCAACAAGGACACAACACAACAACCCAATAATGGCACCCAATACAACAACAACCCCCAAAAGACCCCCAACAACTCAATAAAGACCCCCAACATGACGACAACCCAATAAGGACACAACACAACAACCCAATAATGGCCCCCAATACAACAACAACCCCCAAAAGACCCCCAACAACTCAATAAAGACCCCCAACACAACAAGAACCCAATGAGGACACAACACAACAACCCAATAATGGCACCCAATACAACAACAACCCCCAAAAGACCCCCAACAACTCAATAATGACCCCCAACACGACGACAACCCAACAAGGACACAACACAACAACCCAATAACGGCACCCAACACAACAACAACCCCCAAAAGACCCCCAACAAATCAATAAAGACCCCCAACACAACAAGAACCCAACGAGGACACAACACAACAACCCAATAATGGCACCCAATACAACAACCCAACAACAACCCCCCAAAGACCCCCAAAAACTCAATAATGACCCCCAACACGACGACAACCCAACGAGGACACAACACAACAACCCAATAATGGCACCCAATACAACAACCCAACAACAACCCCCCAAAGACCCCCAAAAACTCAATAATGACCCCCAACACGACGACAACCCAACGAGGACACAACACAACAACCCAATAATGCCATCCAACAACACAACAACCCAACAAGGACACCCAAAAGACCCCCAACAACTCAATAATGACCCCCAACACAACAAGAACCCGACAAGGACACAACACAACAACCAACAAGGACACCCAAAAGACCAACAACCCAATAACAGTCCCCAAAAGACCCCCAACAACTCAATAAAGACCCCCAGCACAACGACAACCCAACGAGGACACAACACAACAACCCAATAACAGCCCCCAAAAGACCCCCAACAACTCAATAAAGACCCCCAACACAACAAGAACCCAACGAGGACACAACACAACAACCCAATAATGGCCCCCAATACAACAACAACCCCCAAAAGACCCCCAACATGACGACAACCCAATAAGGACACAACACAACAACCCAATAATGGCCCCCAATACAACAACAACCCCCAAAAGACCCCCAACAACTCAATAAAGACCCCCAATACAACCACAACCCAACGAGGACACAACACAACAACACAATAATGCCATCCAACAACACAACAACCCAACAAGGACACCCAAAAGACCCCCAACAACTCAATAAAGACCCCCAGTACAACCACAACCCAACGATGACACAACACAACAACCAACAAGGACACCCAAAAGAGCAACAACCCAACAACTACCCCCCAAAAGACCCCCAAAAACTCAATAATGACCCCCAACACAATGACAACCCAACAAGGACACAACACAACAACCCAATAATGGCACCCAACAACACAACAACCCAACAAGGACACCCAAAAGACCCCCAACAACTCAATAAAGACCCCCAACACAACAAGAACCCAACGAGGACACAACACAACAACCAACAAGGACACCCAAAAGAGCAACAACCCAAAAACAACCCCCAAAAGACCCCCAAAAACTCAATAATGACCCCCAACATGACGACAACCCAACAAGGACACAACACAACAACCCAATAATGCCATCCAATACAACAACAACCCCCAAAGGACCCCCAACAACTCAATAATGACCCCCAACACAACGACAACCCAACGAGGACACAACACAACAACCAACAAGGACACCCAAAAGAGCAACAACCCAAAAACAACCCCCAAAAGACCCCCAACAACTCAATAAAGACCCCCAGCACAACGACAACCCAACGAGGACACAACACAACAACCCAATAATGCCATCCAACAACACAACAACACAACAAGGACACCCAAAAGACCCCCAACAACTCAATAAAGACCCCCAACACAACAAGAACCCAACGAGGACACAACACAACAACCCAATAATGGCCCCCAGTACAACCACAACCCAACAGGGACACAACACAGCAACCCAATAATGGCCCCCAATACAACAACAACCCAACAACAACCCCCAAAAGACCCCCAAAAACTCAATAAAGACCCCCAACACGACGACAACCCAACAAGGACACAACACAACAACCCAATAATGGCACCCAATACAACAACAACCCCCAAAAGACCCCTAACAACGCAATAAAGACCCCCAACACAACAACCACTTAAAATCCAACAACAAAACTACCCCATATCCCCCCCAAAAAACCCACAAACAGCAAAAAAAACCTATCCAAAAAAAGAAAACAACCCCAAAAATGACCTAAACCCTTCAAAATAGAAACGCTTTCTTCATTTGGATTCTAATTACTGATGCTGTCGTTAATTATTATTTATGATTCATTATTAATAATGCTGACACCCACAGGACGACGTTACAGCATTGAGTTTCTTTAATTGATCCAAGTTTTCTTTTTTTGACCCAATTCTGCCTTCTTTCGACCCAATTCTGTCCTTTCCTTTCAACCGATTTGTCCCTTTTCTGTTTTGAACCGATTCTCTCATTTTTAAGCCCATTCTGTCACCGTGTTCACTCCTCTCATTAAAAGGATTACAGCACCGAGATCTCCACAGAAGGTTAAAAAATGACAGCCAAAAAAAAAAAAAGACTGTTTTCAGCATAAAAAAAACCCCGCTGCAAAAAATGTGTATTTTCACACCTCCTTTTTCCCTCTCGTTTCTCTCCTCTTCCCCCAAATACCTCCATTTTCCCTCTCGTTTCTCTCCTTTTCCCCTAAATACCTCCATTTTCCCCCCAATTTCCCCCAATTCCAACTGAACGCTTCTCATTTCCCCCCAAATACTTCCATTTTCCCCCCAATTTCCCCCAATTCCAACTGAACGCTTCTCATTTCCCCCCAAATACTTCCATTTTCCCCCCAATTTCCCCCAATTCCAACTGAACGCTTCTCATTTCCCCCCAAATACTTCCATTTTCCCCCCAATTTCCCCCAATTCCAACTGAACGCTTCTCATTTCCCCCCAAATACTTCCATTTTCCCCCTAATTTCCCCCAATTCCAACTGAACACTTCTCATTTCCCCCCAAATACTTCCATTTTCCCCCCAATTTCCCCCAATTCCAACTGAACGCTTCTCATTTCCCCCCAAATACTTCCATTTTCCCCCTAATGTCCCCCAATTCCAACTGAACGCTTCTCATTTCCCCCCAAATACTTCCATTTTCCCCCCAATTTCCCCCAATTCCAACTGAACGCTTCTCATTTCCCCCCAAATACTTCCATTTCCCCCCAATTTCCCCCAATTCCAACTGAACGCTTCTCATTTTCCCCCTAATCTCCCCCAATTCCAACTGAACGCTTCTCATTTCCCCCCAAATACTTCCATTTTCCCCCCAATTTCCCCCAATTCCAACTGAACGCTTCTCATTTCCCCCCATCACCCCCCACTCTCCCACCCCACATCTCCCCCCACCCCCCTGACCCCCAAACCTCCCCTCCATCACCTCCATTGGTTTCAGTGTTACCTGTAGACGAGGATCTCATCCGAAGAGCTGTTATATTGAATCTGGAACATCCTGATCCCAGGCAGATGCTGCTGGGACGGCCATTGGATGAGAGCGGAGGACGATGTCAGCTCCCCCACCACCACCCCTTTCTCTTGAGTCCCTTTAGTCTCATTGGGGAAGCTGGATTTGGCTGATATGAGGATATCAGAAGGGCCGTTCTCCGCCTCCTTCTCGCAGTTGGTGCTGTTGGCCAAGTTGGGATACGGCATCACCACCAACTCAACCGGCGCCGTCGATTCGCCGGCAGCGTTGGATGCGATACAAGTAAATATCCCTTTATCACCCAACGAAACCCCCGTGATATCCAAGGTCCCGTTCTCATACGACGTCGTCTTGGAGGTGTTGGATACCAGCTTCCCATCGGGGGCGATCCAACGGACGTAGGGGTCGGGGTCACCCACAGCTTTACACTTTAAGGAGACGCTCTGCCCTTCGTTCACAGCCACTTTGGGGGTGCGGTGTGTGATCATGGGGGGCTCGCAGACGAATTCTTCTTCTTTAATAGACCAAAAGTATTTCCCCATTAATTCCGGAGGCGAAGCGCAAGTCTCTAAATCATCCTCCCTGGTCAGACGCCTCAACCAAACCAACTCACAGTTACAATGTAAAGGATTTCCCCCAAAACTCAATACCAACGAGGTCAACGGGGACCCTTTGGATTTAGCATAGACGGGGATCCTGGAAAAAAGAGGATCTGGAGGGATCTTCTTTAGTTTATTGGAGGTCATATCCAAGCGAGCCAACTTGTGTAGGTTGGAGAAGATCCCTTCGGGGACGAACTCGATGAGGTTGTGATCCAAGCTGACCGTGTTGACGTTGGAAAGCTTGGCCACCGTTTCCCATGGGACGTTGACCAGGTTGTTGTAGGACAGATCCAGATCCTCGATGGTCTCGATGAAATCATCCAACGAACCCGGAGAGATGTAACTCAACTGGTTGTTGCTGAGGATCAAATGGCGGAGGTTAATTAACCCTTTGAAGTGATCCTCGTTGATGTAGGTCAACCTGTTGCTATCCAGGTGTAAAGCATGGAGGCCTTTAAGATCGAAGAAGGCGTAAGGCATGATCTGACTGATGGTGTTCCTGGATAGAGTCAAGTGGATGAGGTTGGTCATGTTGGCGAAATCCTTCCTCCATAACGTGGTGATGAAATTATCCATTAACCTCAACTCCGCCGTCCTCCGGTCGATGCTGGGGGGTACGAAGAGGAGCCCGGTTTTGGTGCAGAGGATGGTGAAGGATGGGGATAGATTCTGACACATGCAACGCTTGGGGCACAGCATGGCCTTCACCGTCGCGCTGACAACCAGCAGGCAGACGAGCAGCCTGTCCATCGTAGGACAAGGGCAGACCTGGGGGGAGAGAAGTGGGGTACGTTGTTATGGGGCAGCTCTGAGCGCTTTGACTTGGGGCTATGGGGCAGTTTTGGGGGTCAACGTTGGACTTTTGGGTTTACGCCACTGTTTTGTCCTTATAGGGTTCTATCTATGTCATTGGCTCCTGTTTTCCACCATCGTTTCCTTTTTTCCGCCATCGTTTCCCATTTTATGCCATTATTTCCCATTTTATGCCATTATTTCCCATTTTATGCCACCAATTCCCATTTTATGCCATTATTTTCCCATTTTCCGCCATTGTTTCCTATTTTCATGCCACCATTTCCCATTTTATGCCATTATTTCCCATATTATGCCATTGTTTCCTATTTTCATGCCATCATTTCCTATTTTCCACCATCATTTCCCATTTCAAGCCATCATTTCCTATTTTATGCCACCATTTCCTATTTTAGGCCCCCATTTCCCATTTTATGCTGCCATTTTCCCATTTTATACCATTATTTCCCATTTTACGCCATTATTTCCCATTTTACGCCATCGTTTCCCATTTCATGCCATCATTTCCTATTTTCCACCATCATTTCCCATTTCATGCCACCATTTTCCATTTTATGCCGTTATTTCCTATTTTCCACCATTGTTTCCTATTTTCATGCCATCATTTCCTATTTTCCTTCATCATTTCCCATTTCAAGCCATCATTTCCTATTTTATGCCACCATTTCCTATTTTAGGCCCCCATTTCCCATTTTATGCTGCCATTTTCCCATTTTAGGCCATTATTTCCCATTTTACGCCATTATTTCCCATTTTATGCCACCAATTCCCATTTCATGCCATCATTTCCTATTTTCCGACATCATTTCCCATTTTATGCCACCATTTCCCATTTTATACCATTATTTCCCATTTTATGCCATCATTTCCTATTTCCCACCATCATTTCCTATTTTCCACCCATATCCATCCCAATATTCCCATTATTTCCCCCATCCTACCCCAATATTTTCATTATTTTCCCCATCCTACCCCAATATTCCCATTATTTTCCCCATCCTACCCCAATATTCCCATTATTTTCCCCATCCAACCCCAAGAATCCCATTATTTCCCCCATCCTACCCCAAGAATCTCTTTATTTCCCCCATCCTACCCCAAGAATCCCATTATTTCCCCCATTCTATCTAAAGAATCTAATTATTTCCCCCCTTCTCCATCAAGAACTCCCCCATTTCTCCCACTCGACATCAATAATCCCACCCTTTCCCCCCACTCTCCCTTATGGACAACCCCTTTCCCCCCCTCCCCACCCCATAAACCCATTTCCTCCTGTTTTTTCCTCATTTTCCCCTTCTCTCTCAGCCCCTCACCCAGCACAGCTCAGAGATACGAGTATTTTTAGCAGTGAGACGTATGCAATCCTCGCCAGCGCCCGCTGAGCGCTGACAACAAATGTTCGGATCCAAATATGGCCCGATTTTCTTCCCTTTTTCATTCTCCTTCCTTATTCTTTTCGGGCTTTCCTTCCCCATTTTCCCCATTTTCCTTCCTTCCTTCCCCTCTCCTCCTTCCTTTCCCCTTCCCTCTCCCTTTTCCCCTTCCCTTTCCTTTTCCCTTTCCTTTTCTACCCCTTCTCATCCATCTCTCCCTTTCCCTTCCCTTTTCTTCTCCCTTTCCCCCTTTTCCTCTCCCTTTTCCCCTTCCCTTTCCTTTTCCCCTTCCCTTTCTACCCCTTCTCATCCACCTCTCCTTTCCCTTCCCCTTCTTTTCCCCTTCCCTATCCCCCTTTTTCCCCTTCCCTTCCCTTTCTTTTCCTTTCTTTTCACCCCTCTTCTACTTCCCCTTCCTTTCCCCTTCCCTCTCCCTTTCCCCCTTCCCTTCCCTTTCCCTTCCCTTTTCCTCTCCCTTTCCCCCTTTTCCTCTCCCTTTTCCCCTTCCCTTTCCCATTTCCCTCTCTTTTTCTACCCCTTCTCATCCACCTCTTCCCCTTCCTTTTCCCCTTCCCTTTCCCCCTTTTCCCCCTTCCCTTCCCTTTCTTTTCCTTTCTTTTCACCCTTCTCTTCTACTTCCCCTTCCTTTCCCCTTCCCTCTCCCTTTTCCTCTTCCCTTTCCTTTTCCCTTTCCCTTTCTACCCCTTCTCATCCACCTCTCCTTTCCCTTCCCCTTCCCTTTCCCCTTTTTTCCCTTCCCTTCCCGTTCATCTTCCTTTCTATTCTCCCCCTCTTCCTCCCTTCCCTTCTACTTCCCCTTCCCCTTCCTTTTCCCCTTCCCTTTCCTTTTCCCCTTCCCTTTCTACCCCTTTTCATCCACCTCTCCTTTCCCTTCCCCTTCCTTTTCTCCTTCCCTTTCCCCCTTTTTCCCTTCCTTTCCCCTTCCTCTTCCTTTCTTTTCTCCCCCTTTTCCTCCCTTCTCTTCTAATTCCCCTTCCCCTTCCTTTCCCCTTCATCTTCCTTTGTATTCTCCCCCTCTTCTTCCCTTCCCTTCTAATTCCCCTTCCCCTTCCTTTTCCACTTCCCTTTCCCATTTCCCTCTCCCTTTCTACCCCTTCTCATCCACCTCTCCTTTCCCTTCCCCTTCCTTTTCCCCTCCCCTCTCCCCCTTTTCCCCCTTCCCTTCCCTTCCCTTCCCTTCCCTTCCCTTCCCTTCCCTTCCCTTCCCTTCCCTTCCCTTCCCTTCCCTTCCCGTTCATCTTCCTTTCTATTCTCCCCCTCTCCCTCCCTTCCCTTCTACTTCCCCTTCCCCATTCTTTTCCCCTTCCCTTTCCTTTTCCCTTTCCCTTTCTACCCCTTCTCATCCATCTCTCCATTTTCCCCTTCCCTTTCCCTTCCCTTTTCCTCTCCCTTTTCCCCTTTTCCTCTCCCTTTTCCCCTTTTCCTCTCCCATTTCCCTCTCCCTTTCTACCCCTTCTCATCCACCTTTCCTTTCCCTTCCCCTTCCCTTTCCCCTTCTTTCTCTTCCCCTTCCTCTTCCTTTCTTTTCTCCCCCTTTTCCTCCCTTCTCTTCTACTTCCCCCTTCCCTTCCTTTCCCCTTCCCTCTACCTTTTCCCCTTCCCTTTCCCATTTTCCTCTCCCTTTCTACCCCTTCTCATCCACCTCTCCTTTCCCTTGCCCTTCCTTTTCCCCTCCCCTCTCCCCCTTTTCCCCCTTCCCTTCCCTTCCCTTCCCTTCCCTTCCCTTCCCGTTCATCTTCCTTTCTATTCTCCCCCTCTTCCTCCCTTCCCTTCTAATTCCCCTTCCCCTTCCTTTTCCCCTTCCCTTTCCCTTTTCCCTTTCCCTTTCTACCCCTTCTCATCCACCTCTCTTTTCCCTTCCCCTTCCTTTTCCCCTTCCCTCTCCCCTTTTTCCCCCTTCCCTTCCCTTCCCTTCCCTTCCCTTCCCTTCCCTTCCCTTCCCTTCCCTTCCCTTCCCTTCCCTTCCCTTCCCTTCCCTTCCCTTCCCTTCCCTTCCCCATTTCCCCTTCCTCTCCTTCCCCTCCCCATTTCCCTCCTCTTTCCCCTTTCCTTCCCCCGTCCCCTTTCCTTCTTCCATTCCCCTTTCCCTTTCCTTTCCCCTCTTCCCCTTCCCCTTTCCTCTTTTCCTTCCCCTTTCCCCCCTCTTTACCCCTCCCCTTTTCATCCCTTCTCCCCCTTTTCCTCCCCTTCCCCTTTCTTCACCCCCTCTCCCTCCTTCTTTTCCTTCCCCTTCCTTCCTTCTTCATCTCCCCCTTCCCCTAATCCATCCCCCTTTCCCTTTCCCCTCACGCCCCATTTATTCCCTCTCTCTCAATGCCAGGTCAGCCCTGTGCCTCAGCACAACACAAAACCATTAGCAAGTTAACGAGTTAATTAAGCCGTTAATCCAAACATCTGCACCCACCGCGGTTCCGCCTCCGGGATATCTCCCATTGGATCTCATACAGATCCATTTAAACGAAGCAGATAGGAACACACGGCCTCAAAGACCCCAAAAAAGACATTAATATGGCATTAAATCAATGCTCATCCATGATACCGAGAACCAAGAGACCCAAATGAACCCAAATCGAATGGTCAAAAGAACCAGGAAACCCAAATGAAGCCAAATCAATGGGCAACGGAACCAAGAGACTCAACTGAACCCAAACCCAATGGCCAATAGAACCAACAAACCCAACTGAACCCAAACCCAATGGCCAACAGAACCAAGAACCCAACTGAACCCAAACCCAATGGCCAACAGAACCAAGAGACCCAATTGAACCCAAATCCAATGGGCAACAGAACCAAGAGACCCAATTGAACCCAAACCCAATGGGCAACGGAACCAAGAGACCCAATTGAACCCAAACCCAATGGCCAACAGAACCAAGAGACCCAACTGAACCCAAACCCAATGGGCAACAGAACCAACAAACCCAATTGAACCCAAACCCAGTGGGCAACAGAACCAACAAACCCAACTGAACCCAAACCCAATGGCCAACGGAACCAACAAACCCAATTGAACCCAAACCCAATGGGCAACAGAACCAACAAACCCAATTGAACCCAAACCCAATGGCCAATAGAACCAAGAGACCCAAATGAACCCAAATCCAATGGGAAACAGAACCAAGAAACCCAAATGAACCCAAACCCAATGGCCAACAGAACCAGGAAACCCAAATTAAGCCAAATCAATGGGCAATGGAACCAAGAGACCCAACTGAACCCAAACCCAATGGTCAACAGAACCAACAAACCCAATTGAACCCAAACCCAATGGCCAACAGAACCAACAAACCCAACTGAACCCAAACCCAATGGGCAACAGAACCAACAAACCCAACTGAACCCAAATCCAATGGTCAACAGAACCAACTGAACCCAATTGAACCCAAGCCAATGGCCAACAGAACCAACAAACCCAATTGAACCCAAACCCAATGGCCAACAGAACCAACAAACCCAATTGAACCCAAACCCAATGGCCAACAGAACCAAGAGACTCAACCAAACCCAAACCCAATGGCCAACAGAACCAAGAGACCCAACTGAAGCCAAATCAATGGCCAACAGAACCAACAAACCCAATTGAATCCAAACCCAATGACCAACAGAACCAACAAACCCAATTGAACCCAAACCCAATGGCCAACAGAACCAACAAACCCAATTGAACCCAAACCCAATGGCCAACAGAACCAAGAGACCCAACTGAACCCAAACCCAATGGGCAACGGAACCAAGAGACCCAACAGAACCCAAACCCAATGGCCAACAGAAACAAGAGACCCAACTGAAGCCAAATCAATGGCCAACAGAACCAACAAACCCAATTGAACCCAAACCCAATGGGCAACAGAACCAACAAACCCAACTGAACCCAAACCCAATGGCCAACAGAACCAAGAGACCCAACTGAACCCAAATCCAATGGGCAACAGAACCAACAAACCCAACTGAACCCAAACCCAATGGGCAACAGAACCAACAAACCCAACTGAACCCAAACCCAATGGGCAACGGAACCAAGAGACCCAACTGAAGCCAAATCAATGGGCAACGGAACCAACAAACCCAACTGAACCCAAACCCAATGGCCAACAGAACCAACAAACCCAATTGAACCCAAAACCAATGGCCAACAGAACCAAGAGAGCCAACTGAACCCAAACCCAATGGCCAACAGAACCAAGAGACCCAATTGAACCCAAACCCAATGGCCAACAGAACCAAGAGACCCAACTGAACCCAAATCCAATGGGCAACAGAACCAACAAACCCAACCGAACCCAAACCCAATGGGCAACAGAACCAAGAGAGCCAACCGAACCCAAACCCAATGGGCAACAGAACCAAGGGACCCAACTGAACCCAAATCCAATGGCCAACAGAACCAACAAACCCAACTGAACCCAAACCCAATGGCCAACAGAACCAAGAGACCCAATTGAACCCAAACCCAATGGCCAACAGAACCAAGAGACCCAACTGAACCCAAACCCAAAGGCCAACAGAACCAACAAACCCAACTAAACTCAAACCCAATGGCCAACAGAACCAAGAGACCCAACTGAACCCAAACCCAAAGGCCAACAGAACCAACAAACCCAACTGAACCCAAACCCAATGGCCAACAGAACCAACAAACCCAAATGAACCCAAACCCAATGGCCAACAGAACCAACAAACCCAATTGAACCCAAACCCAATGGCCAACAGAACCAAGAGACCCAATTAAAACCCATCATCACCACTGACCCCCTTAACGAGCCGCTCCGTAATTAAGAGGCTGCATTCAAATATCATCCCTGCTCTGGATGCAGAAGGATTAATTAATAATAATGCCTTAATTACAGCTGGCTTGTCCTCATTATCCTCCTACCACGCCAAGACGTCCCTCGTTAACGCTTTTTTGTTCCATTTCATCCCTTTTTTGTTCATCTTTTTTAGCTCTTAATCCTTTTGTTCTCGATCCTTTTCCTTAATCCTTTTATTCTCCTTCTTCTTTGCTCTTTTTTGGTTCTTATTCTTCCTTTTCAGTCTTTCCCATTGCCCCCATTCCTTCCCCATCCCCCCCATTCCTTCCCCATTTCCCCTATTCCCTTCCCCATCCCCCCTATTCCCTCCCATTGCCCCCTATTCCCTTCCCCATCACTCCCATTCCCTTCCCCATCCCCCTATTCCCTTCCCATTGCCCCTATCCCTTCCCTATCCCCCCATTCTCTCCCATTGCCCTCTATTCCCTCCCATTGCCCCCCATTCCCTCCCATTGCCCCCCATCCCTTTCCAATCCCCCCCATTCCTTCCCCATCCCCCCCATTTATTTCCCCATCCTCCCCATTCCCTCCCATTGCCCCCTATTCCCTTCCCATTGCCCCCATCCCTTCCCCATCCCCCCCATTCCTTCTTAATCCCCCCCATCCCTTCCCCACCTCCCCATTCCCTCCCATTGCCCCCCATTTCTTTCCCCATCCCCCCTATTCCCTCCCATTGCCCCCCATTCCCTTCCCATCCCCCCCATCCCTTCTCATTGCCCCCAATTCCTTCCCCATCCCCCCTATTCCCTTCCCATCCCCCCCCATTCCCTTCCTATCCCCCCCATTCCCTCCCATTGCCCCCATTCCTTCCTCATCCCCCCTATCCCTTCCCATCCCCCTCATCCCTTCCCCATCCCCCCATTTATTTCCCCATCCCCCCCATTCCCTCCCATTGCCCCTATTCCTTCCCCATCCCCCCCATTCCTTCCCCATCCCCCCTACCCCCTTCCCTACCCCCCCATCCCTTCCCCACCTCCCCATTCCCTCCCATTGCCCCCCATTCCTTCCCCATTCCCTCCCATTGCCCCCCATTCCCTTCCCATTGCCCCCATCCCTTCCCCACCCCCCCCATTCCTTCCTCATCCCCCCCATCCCTTCCCCACCTCCCCATTCCCTCCCATTGCCCCCCATTCCTTCCCCATTCCCTCCCATTGCCCCCTATTCCCTTCCCATCCCCCCCATTCCCTTCCTATCCCCCCCATTCCCTCCCATTGCCCCCTATTCCCTTCCCCATCCCCCCTACCCCTTTCCCTACCCCCCCCATCCCTTCCCCACCTCCCCATTCCCTCCCATTGCCCCCTATTCCCTCCTATTGCCCCCTA
This sequence comes from Coturnix japonica, assembly GCF_054131305.1. Taxonomy (NCBI): domain Eukaryota; kingdom Metazoa; phylum Chordata; class Aves; order Galliformes; family Phasianidae; genus Coturnix; species Coturnix japonica. Next base: position 293,221 of record NW_028188988.1, read on the forward strand.
TTCCCTTCCCATCCCCCCCATTCCTTCCCCATCCCCCCCATTCCCTCCCACCCCCCCCTCTCCTCCCTTACTAAGAGCAAAGTCATGAATGGGCCCAACACAACACATTCAACCTCTCACCGTCCCCTTCACGAGAGCATCCAGGTCTCGCCCTCAGCCCCGCGGGGTGGGCAGGGAGGTCGTTATTTGCAATGCTAATTAGAGCTGATGCTAATAAAGGGCCGAGACCCCGAGTTCTGGGATGAATGGGAGGAGCAGGGATCATTGAGATGCTCATTAAGAGGCATCGGGGTCGCTGTAGTGTGGGAGGAGAAGCAGATATGAATCCCCTCTAATGGGAACCCCCCCCCTTAAATGCATGGGGATGGTTGAAGCCCTTATTAAGTCAAATAGGGTCGATTTCTTGCTGAAAATGAGATAGAATTGAAGAGCTATTCGAGCTCATGGCCCACAAACCCGTCCCCATTCATCACATCTAATGGGAGGGTCGTTAAGGTGGGATAAAGACCCCCCCCCCCCCCCAAAGGATGTTAAGTCTAATGGTTGAGCCCTCATTGACCCAGCACTGTTCATTCATAAGCTCGTGGAGTTGTAGAATAGATTCATTCATAAAATCAAGGAATGAGGGAGGTTGGAGGAAACCTCGGAGGTCATTGAGTCCAACCATTGACCCATCACTGTCCATTGACCCATCATTGTTCATTCATAAGCTCGTGGAGTTGTAGAATAGATTCATTCATAAAATCAAGGAGTGATTGAGGTTGGAGGAGACCTCGGAGGTCATTGAGTCCAACCATTGACCCATAAGATCATCGAGTCCAACCATTGACCCATCACGCCTCGTCCATTCATAAAGAACAAGGACTTAGGGGGATCAATGGGGCTGGAAAAGACCTTTGAGATCATTGAGTCCAACCGTTGACCCATAGGATCATTGTGTCCAACTACTGACCCATCACACCTCGTCCATTCATAAAGAACAAGGACTTAGGGTCTTTTCCAGCCTCATTGAGGCCATAACTCCATGACTTTATGAATGGACACAATGATGACGACCCAATGGATGGACTCATTGATCTCAGTGGCCTTTTCCAGCCTCAATGAGGCCATAACTCCATGACTTTATTTGGGGTCTCCATATAAACCCACACCTTTGGGATCTCCATATAAACCCACACTTTTAGGGCCCCCATATAACAGCCCCAGGTTTGGGGTCTCCATATAATGCCAATACATTTGGGGTCTCAATATAGCAACCTCATTTCTGGGGGTCTCAATATAACACCATCACTTTTAGGGTCTCCATATAACAGCCAAAGGTTTGGGGTGTCCATACAAATACACACATTTGGGGTCTCCATATAACGCCAACACTTTTGGGGTCTCCATAATAAACCCACACCTTTGGGGTCTCCATATAAATACAGACATTTGGGGTCTCCATATAACAACCTCCTTTGTGGGGTCTCCAATATAACACCATCACTTTTAGGGTCTCCATATAACAGCCCCAGGTTTGGGGTCTCCATTCAACACCAACACATTTGGGGTCTCCATAATAAACCCACACCTTTGGGGTCTCCATATAACACCAACACTTTTAGGGTCTCCATATAACAGCCAAAGGTTTGGGGTCTCCATATAAATACACACATTTGGGGTCCCCATATAACACCAACACTTTTGGGGTCTCCATAATAAACCCACACTTTTAGGGTCTCCATATAACAGCCACAAGTTTGGGGTCTCCATATAATGGGGTCTCCATATAACACCAATACATTTGGGGTCTCAATATAACAACCTCATTTCTGGGGGTCTCCATAGAGCACCCATTCTTTTAGGGCCTCCATAGAACAGCCCCAGGTTTGGGGTCTCCATATAATGCCAATACATTTGGGGTCTCAATATAGCAACCTCATTTGTGGGGGTCTCAATATAACACCATCACTTTTAGGGTCTCCATATAATGCCAATACATTTGGGGTCTCAATATAGCAACCTCATTTCTGGGGGTCTCCATAGAGCACCCATTCTTTTAGGGTCTCCATATAACAGCTACAGTTATGGGGTCTCCATATAACACCAACACATTTGGGGTCTCCATATAACACCAACACATTTGGGGTCTCCATATAAACCCACACCTTTGGGGTCTCCATATAACAAACACATTTGGGGTCTCCATATATCACCCTCATTTTTGGGGTCCCTAACCCTAACCAATCTCCAGACCCTATATAATAACACCTCATACCACCACCCCCATATAATAACACCCCCCAAATCCTATATAATAACACCCCAAAATCACCAGACCCCATATAATAACACCCCAAATTCACCACCCCATATAATAACACCCCAATATCCCCACCCCATATGCAGTAACATCCTAATATCCCCACCCCATAAGCAATAATACCCCAATATCCCCACCCCATATGCAATAACACCCCAATATCCCACCCCATAAGCAATAATGCCCTAATACCCCCACACCACATGCAATAACACCCTAATATCCCACCCCATATGCAATAACACCCCAATATCCCACCCCATATATAGGTCTTTTCCCCTATAATCCTCCATGATACCAAAACCACTCATTGATGCCATTTCCTGACCCCAAAACTGCTCGTTTTTACCCCAAATCCCCAAGGCCCTTTTTTGTTATTCCACCCCCCCAACCCCCCTAGAGCCCCCCCGACCCCAAATTGCCCATTTATGGGATTTCTTTTCCCCTATATCCACCCATTTTTGGGATCTCCCCCCCCTCATCCACAGCCGCAGTCGCTGCCGGCGGATCCCCCTCCTCTCAGCACTGCTGACAATGACACTGCAATTTATCAACCGTGGGGTGCAGGGAACGGCAAGGTGAAAAATTCATTAAAAATAATTAAAAGGAATGAAAAATACTCGCTAATTAGGAGAGTAAAAAACGTAAAAAGGAAAGAGAGAAGAATTAAAAAGTATTAAAAATACCCTAAATAAGCGGTAGGGAGGATAAAACCCATCCCATTCCCCCTCATTCCCCCACTAAACCCTTCAATCCTGTAGGAAACAGCAAGGTGAAAAATTAATTAAAAATAATTAAAATGAGTGAAAAACATTCGCTAATTAAAAGAGTAAAAAACACAAAAAGGAAAGAGAGAAGAATTAAAAAGTATGAAAAATACCCCAAACAAGTGGCAGTTATCCATAGGGAGGATTAACCCATTCCCCCCTCCCCCCACTAAAGCATTCAGCCCTGCAGGAAACGGCAAGGTGAAAAATTCATTAAAAATAATTAAAAAGGATGAAAATTATTCGCTAATTAGAAGAGTGAAAAACACAAAAATGAAAGAGAGAAGAATTAAAAAGTATTAAAAATACCCCAATCAAGCGGCAGGTAACCATAGGGCGGATTAACCCATTCCCCCCTTATTCCCTGCACTAAAGCCTTCAATCCTTGCAGGAAACAGCAAGGTGAAAAATTAATTAAAAATAATTAAAAGGACTGAAAAATATTCGCTAATTAAAAGAGTAAAAAACACAAAAAGGAAAGAGAGAAGAATTAAAAAGTATGAAAAATAACCCAAACAAGCGGCAGGGAGGATAAACCCCATCCCACCCCCCTCATCCCCCCCATTAAAGCTTTCAACCCTGCAGGAAACGGCAAGGTGAAAAATTCATTAAAAATAATTAAAAAGGAAGAAAATTATTCGCTAATTAGAAAAGTGAAAAACATAAAAATGAAAGTGAGAAGAATTAAAAAGTACTAAAAATACCCCAAACAAGCGGCAGATAACCATAGGGCGGATTAACCCCATCCTATTCCCCCTCACCCCCCCCCCTTAAAGCCTTCATCCTTGCAAGAAATGGCAAGGTGAAAAATTAATTAAAAATAATTAAAAAGAAGGAAAAATATTCTCTAACTAGAAGAGTGAAAAACACAAAAATGAAAGAGAGAAGAATTAAAAATATATCAAAAAAAAATCAAAAGGCCAAAATAATTGGGAGGAGAAATCCGCCCGCCCTCTCCCTGGAGCCTTCATCCCCACCATCATCATCATCAGAACAGCACCTTCATCCCTTCATCTTCATCCCTTCATCCTCATCCTCATCGTTGGCCCCATTGGGTTTCGCTGTTCTTATCTTCATCCCCATCCTCCTCATCTCCACCATCTTAATTAACCCTCTCCCCACCCTCCTCCTCATCTTCATCCCCATCCTCCTCATCCTCATCTTAATTAACCCCACCCCCCTCCTCATCCTCACCTTCATCCCTTCATCCCCATCCTCCTCATCCTCATCACCGACCCCACCTTCATTAACCCTTCATTAACCTTCATCCCCATCATCATCATCATTAACACTTCGTCCCCATCTTCATCACCATCCTCATCCTCACCTTCATCCCCATCTTAATTAACCCCATCTTAATTAACCCCCTCCTCATCCTCACCTTCATCCCCATCTTAATTAACCCCCAACCCACCCACCCCCATCCTCCATCTCTCCCCTTCATCCTCCCCCCTCCCCCTCATTAATTAACACCCTATCGCTAATTAACCCCCTCACTTAAGGACCCCCCCATTCCTCCATTTCTCCCCTCCATCCTCCCCCCTCCCCCCCATTAATTAACACCCTATCGCTAATTAACCCCCCGCTTTAGGACCCCCCCCCCATCCTTCATCTCTCCCCTCCATCCTCCCCCCCTCCCCCTCATTAATTAACACCCTATTGCTAATTAACCCCCCCAACCTTTATACCCCCCCATCCTCCATCTCTCCCCTTCATCCTACCCCCATCAAGCCCCTCTTAATTAACACCCTATCGCTAATTAACCCCCCCAAACCACCCTCCCCCCCCCATAAGCATCCCTTAACCCCCCCCAAACCAACCCCCAATTAACACCCTATTCCTAATTAACCCCCCCAACCTTTATACCCCCCGATTCCTCCATCTCTCCCCTCCACCCTCACCCCCATCCCCCCCCTTAATTAACACCCTATCGCTAATTAACCCCCCCCAAACCACCACCCCCCCATCCTCCATCTCTCCCCTTCATCCTCCCCCCCTTAATTAACACCCTATCGCTAATTAACCCCCCCAAACCACCCTCCCCCCATCCACCATCTCTCCCCTCCATCCTCCCCCCCTCCTCCCCTCCCAATTAACACCCTATCGCTAATTAACCCCCCCAACCTTTATACCCCCCGATTCCTCCATCTCTCCCCTCCACCCTCATCCCCTTCCCCCCCCCTTAATTAACACCCTATCGTTAATTAACCCCCCCAACCTTTATACCCCCCGATTCCTCCATCTCTCCCCTCCATCCTCACCCCCATCCCCCCCCTTAATTAACACCCTATCGCTAATTAACCCCCCCAAACCACCCTCCCCCCCCCACATAAGCATCCCTTAACACCCCCCAAACCAACCCCCAATTAACACCCTATTCCTAATTAACCCCCCCAACCTTTATACCCCCCGATTCCTCCATCTCTCTCCTCCATCCTCATCCCCCTCCCCCCCCTTAATTAACACCCTATCGCTAATTAACCCCCCCAAACCACCACCCCCCCATCCACCATCTCTCCCCTCCATCCTCCCCCCTTCCCCCCCTTAATTAACACCCTATCGCTAATTAACCCCCCCAAACCCCCCTCCCCCCCCATAAGCATCCCTTAACCTCCCCCCAAACCAACCCCCAATTAACACCCTATTCCTAATTAACCCCCCCAACCTTTATACCCCCCGATTCCTCCATCTCTCCCCTCCATCCTCATCCCCTTCCCCCACCTTAATTAACATCCTATCGCTAATTAACCCCCCCCAAACAACCCACCCCCCCCCATAAGCATCCCTTAACCCCCCCCCAAACCAACCCCCAATTAACACCCTATCGCTAATTAACCCCCCCAACCTTTATACCCCCCAATTCCTCCATCCCTTCCCTCCATCCTCACCCCCTCCCCCCCCCTTAATTAACACCCTATCGCTAATTAACCCCCCCCAAACCACCCTCCCCCCCCCACATAAGCATCCCTTAACCCCCCCACAAACCACCCCCCCTAATTAACACCCTATCGCTAATTACCCCCCCAAACCACCCCCCCCCCCATCCTCCATCTCTCCCCTCCATCCTCCCCCCCTCCCCCCACCTTAATTAACACCCTATCGCTAATTAACCCCCCCCTTTAGGACCCCCTCCCATTCCTCCATCTCTCCCCTCCATCCTCATCCCCTTCCCCCCCCTTAATTAACACCCTATCGCTAATTAACCCCCCCCAAACCACCCTCCCCCCCCCATAAGCATCCCTTAACCTCCCCACAAACCACCCCCCCCAATTAACACCCTATCGCTAATTAACCCCCCCAACCTTTATACCCCCCGATTCCTCCATCTCTCCCCTCCATCCTCATCCCCTTCCCCCCCTTAATTAACACCCTATCGCTAATTAACCCCCCCAAACCCCCCTCCCCCCCCCCATAAGCATCCCTTAACACCCCCCCAAACCCCCCCCCCCAATTAACACCCTATCGCTAATTAACCCCCCCAACCTTTATACCCCCCGATTCCTCCATCTCTCCCCTCCATCCTCACCCCCTCCCCCCCCCTTAATTAACACCCTATCGCTAATTAACCCCCCCCAAACCACCCTCCCCCCCCCCATAAGCATCCCTTAACCCCCCCACAAACCACCCCCCCCAATTAACACCCTATCGCTAATTACCCCCCCAAACCACCCCCCCCCCCATCCTCCATCTCTCCCCTCCATCCTCACCCCCATCCCCCCCCTTAATTAACACCCTATCGCTAATTAACCCCCCCCAAACCACCCCCCCCCATCCTCCATCTCTCCCCTTCATCCTCCCCCCCTCCCCCCCCTTAATTAACACCCTATTCCTAATTAACCCCCCCAACCTTTATACCCCCCCATTCCTCCATCTCTCCCCTCCATCCTCCCCCCCACCCCCCCCTTAATTAACACCCTATCGCTAATTAACCCCCCCCAAACCACCCTCCCCCTCCCCATAAGCATCCCTTAACCCCCCCACAAACCAGCCCCCCAATTAACACCCTATTCCTAATTAACCCCCCCAACCTTTATACCCCCCGATTCCTCCATCTCTCCCCTCCATCCTCATCCCCTTCCCCCCCCTTAATTAACACCCTATCGCTAATTAACCCCCCCCAAACCACCCCCCCCATCCTCCATCTCTCCCCTTCATCCTCATCCCCTTCCCCCACCTTAATTAACATCCTATCGCTAATTAACCGCCCCCAAACCACCCTCCCCCCCATCCACCATCTCTCCCCTCCATCCTCCCCCCCACTCCCCCCTTAATTAACACCCTATCGCTAATTAACCCCCCCCCAAACCACCCTACCCCCCCACATAAGCATCCCTTAACCCCCCCCAAACCAACCCCCCCAATTAACACCCTATCGCTAATTACCCCCCCCAACCCCCCCCCCCCATCCTCCATCTCTCCCCTTCATCCTCATCCCCTTCCCCCCCCTTAATTAACACCCTATCGCTAATTAACCCCCCCCTTTAGGACCCCCCCCCCCATCCTTCATCTCTCCCCTCCATCCTCATCCCCCTCCCCACCCCTTAATTAACACCCTATCGCTAATTAACCCCCCCAACCTTTATACCCCCCGATTCCTCCATCTCTCCCCTCCATCCTCATCCCCATCCCCCCCCTTAATTAACACCCTATCGCTAATTAACCCCCCCCAAACCACCCCCCCCCCCCCCCCCCCCAAGCCCACCCCCCATTAACTCACCTGCTGCCTCTACCCCCGGGGCTCTCCCCGCTCCGTCCCTTCTCCTCGGCTCCTTCCCATCATGGTTCCGATCCTTTCCGATCGGTTCCGATCCTTTCCGAACCCGAACCCGAACCCGAACCCCCCCCCCCCCCCCAACCAACCCCGGTATCACCGAACCCGGATCCGACCCCACCGCGATGCCGCAGCGCCGCGCCCGCAACAGCTGTCAATCAAATCTAAAACCACGCCCACAAAAGCTGTCAATCATCTCCAAGCCACGCCCACCCCCTCACGTTGGCCACGCCCACTTCGCTATATGCGCAACGCAGAGGGGGCGGGGCTTAAATAGGCCACGCCCACTCCGCAATACACACAACGTGAAGGGGCGGGGCATAAATAGGCCACGCCCACTCCGCCGTACTTACAACGCGGGGGGCGTGGCTTGAATAAGCCACGCCCACTCGCCCGCCGCCATATTGGACTGCAGCAGAAGGGGCGGGGCTTAGTGCAGGCCACGCCCACTTGTTTTTGTATACGGCGTCTGATTGGATGGCTCTGTTAAGGGGGCGGGGTCTAAGCCACGCCCACTTTCCCAGCCTATCACCGGGGTGTTGCTAGGGGGCGTGGCCTCGTGATGGCCACGCCCACCTTTAATTACAAAGTGGGCGTGGCTTGTTATAGCCCCGCCCCCCTCTGTGGGTTGGGGGCGTGGCTTAATGTGGCCACGCCCACCTCCATATTATAGGCCTTAATGAGGTGCTGACGTTAATTGGGCTTAATTAGAGATTAATAATTAATTATTTAACGGGCCGGGCCTTAATTAAAAGGGATTACGAGCCCAGTTAATGGGATTAGCCATTCATTACAAGGGATTATCCCTTAATTAATTAAGCCTTTATGATCGGAGATCAGCCCTGAAGGGATTAATTAATAAGGGACTAATTAACTAATTAACTAATTAATTAATTATTAATTAATTTTTCCCCAATTAATGGGATGACCCTTTAAATTTCCCCCCCATTAATGGGCCTAATCCTTAATTAAGATGGTATTTCCCCACTACATTGTGTTAACCCCTTAATTATCCCCCTAATTAGTGGGATTACTCGTTAATTAAGAGCACTATTGCCCCAATTAGCGGGATTACTCATTAATTAAGAGCACTATTGCCCCATTAATGAGCCTAGTCCTTAATTAAGGGGGTATTTCCCCTCTACATTGGGTTGACCCCTTAATTATCCCCCTAATTAGTGGGATTACCCGTTAATTAAGAGCACTATTGCCCCAATTAGTGGGATTACTCATTAATTAAGAGCACTATTGCCCCAATTAGTGGGATTACCCGTTAATTAAGAGCACTATTGCCCCATTAATGAGCCTAGTCCTTAATTAAGGGGGTATTTCCCCACTACATTGGGTTGACCCCTTAATTATCCCCCTAATTAGTGGGATTACCCGTTAATTAAGAGCACTATTGCCCCAATTAGCGAGATTACTCATTAATTAAGAGCACTATTGCCCCATTAATGAGCCTAGTCCTTAATTAAGGGGGTATTTCCCCTCTGCATTGGGTTGACCCCTTAATTATCCCCTAATTAGTGGGATTACCCGTTAATTAAGAGCACTATTGCCCCAATTAGTGGGATTACTCATTAATTAAGAGCACTATTGCCCCATTAATGGGCCTAGTCCTTAATTAAGGGGGTATTTCCCCACTACATTGGGTTGACACCTTAATTGCCCCCCTAATTAGTGGGATTACTCGTTAATTAAGGGCACTATTGGCCCAATTAGCGGGATTACTCATTAATTAAGAGCACTATAGGATCCCATAGTCCTATTACTTTTAGGGTTCCTATAACCCAACCCATATAGGATCCCATGGCCCTATTACCTTTAGGGTTCCTATAACCCAACCGATATAGGATCCCATATAGGATCCCATATAGAATCCCATGGCCCTATTTCTTTTAGGGTCCCTATAACCCATATAGGATCCCATAGTCCTATTACCTTTAGGGTTCCTATAACCCAACCCATATAGGATCCCATGGCCCTATTACCTTTAGGGTTCCTATAACCCAACCCATATAGGATCCCATATAGGATCCCATAGTCCTATTACTTTTAGGGTTCCTATAACCCAACCCATATAGGATCCCATATAGGATCCCATGGCCCTATTACTTTTAGGGTTCATCCAACCCAACCCATATAGGATCCCATGGTCCTATTACCTTTAGGGTTCCTATAACCCAACCCATATAGGATCCCATGGCCCTATTACCTTTAGGGTTCCTATAACCCAACCCATATAGGATCCCATATAGGATCCCATGGCCCTATTACCTTTAGGGTTCATCCAACCCAACCCATATAGGATCCCATATAGGATCCCATATAGGATCCCATATAGGATCCCATATAGGATCCCATGGTCCTATTACCTTTAGGGTTCCTATAACCCAACCCATATAGGATCCCATATAGGATCCCATATAGGATCCCATATAGGATCCCATAGTCCTATTAACTTTAGGGTCTCTCCCAACCCATATAGGATCCCATGGCCCTATTACCTTTAGGGTTCCTATAACCCAACCCATATAGGATCCCATGGCCCTATTACTTTTAGGGTCCCAACCCATATAGGATCCCATAGTCCTATTACCTTTAGGGTTCCTATAACCCAACCCATATAGGATCCCATGGTCCTATTACTTATAGGGTTCCTATAACCCATATAGGATCCCATGGTCCTATTAACTTTAGGGTTCCTCCAACCCAACCCATATAGGATCCCATAGTCCTATTACCTTTAGGGTTCTCCCAACCCAACCCATATAGGATCCCATATAGGATCCCATATAGGATCCCATGGCCCTATTACTTATAGGGTTCCTATAACCCAACCCATATAGGATCCCATGGTCCTATTACCTTTAGGGTTCCTATAACCCAACCCATATAGGATCCCATGGCCCTATTACCTTTAGGGTTCCTATAACCCAACCCATATAGGATCCTATAGTCCTATTATCTTTAGTGACCCTAAGAAAATGGGGTAAAAAAGGAGGATTTAGGTAAAAAAAACCCTTTATTTCCACTTTTCCCCCCCAAATAACCCCTTTATTTCCCCTATTCCCCCCATATCCCGCCCTATATCCCATATAGGGCACCTATATCCCATATAGGGCACCCTATATCCCATATAGGGCACCCCATATCCCCTATAGGGCACCCCATATCCCATATAGGGCACCTATATCCCATATAGGGCACCCCATATCCCCTATAGGGCACCCCATATCCCATATAGGGCACCTATATCCCATATAGGGCACCTATATCCCATATAGGGCACCCCATATCCCATATAGGGCACCCTATATCCCATATAGGGCACCTATATCCCATATAGGGCACCCCATATCCCCTATAGGGCACCCTATATCCCATATAGGGCACCCCATATCCCATATAGGGCACCTATATCCCATATAGGGCACCCCATATCCCATATAGGGCACCTATATCCCATATAGGGCACCCCATATCCCATATAGGGCACCTATATCCCATATAGGGCACCCCATATCCCATATAGGGCACCCTATATCCCATATAGGGCACCTATATCCCATATAGGGCACCCCATATCCCATATAGGGCACCCTATATCCCATATAGGGCACCCCATATCCCATATAGGGCACCTATATCCCATATAGGGCACCCCATATCCCATATAGGGCACCCTATATCCCATATAGGGCACCTATATCCCATATAGGGCACCCCATATCCCATATAGGGCACCCTATATCCCATATAGGGCACCCCATATCCCATATAGGGCACCTATATCCCATATAGGGCACCCCATATCCCATATAGGGCACCTATATCCCATATAGGGCACCCCATATCCCATATAGGGCACCTATATCCCATATAGGGCACCCCATATCCCATATAGGGCACCCTATATCCCATATAGGGCACCTATATCCCATATAGGGCACCCCATATCCCATATAGGGCACCTATATCCCCTATAGGGCACCCCATATCCCATATAGGGCACCTATATCCCATATAGGGCACCTATATCCCATATAGGGCACCCCATATCCCATATAGGGCACCTATATCCCATATAGGGCACCCCATATCCCATATAGGGCACCCCATATCCCATATAGGGCACCTATATCCCCTATAGGGCACCCCATATCCCCTATAGGGCACCTATATCCCATATAGGGCACCCTATATCCCATATAGGGCACCTATATCCCATATAGGGCACCTATATCCTATATAGGGCACCCCATATCTCCTATAGGGCACCCTATATCCCATATAGGGCACCCTATATCCCATATAGGGCACCCCATATCCCCTATAGGGTTTCTCCCGTCACCGATGCTGCCGTCGATGCCTCAGGATCTCAATGGGGGTGAAGCAGAAATCCCTATTACACACATTGCAGTAATAGGGTCGTTGTAGGGCCGAAGTTGGGGGGCAGCTGTGGGGCTCCTCTTCTTGGGGGGCTGGTGGGGATAGATGGGGGTCCAGGTTCTGCCCCATAGATCCGAGGACCCCCTTCATCAACCCATAACCCCCTTATATGCCCATCCCTGTAGATCCATAGACCCCAAGGACCCCCGACCCCATAGAACCCAAGACCCCATAGAACCCAGGACCCCATAGAACCCTAAGACCCCCACCCCATAGAACCCATGACCCCCATAGAACCCAAGACCCCCACCCCATAGAACCCCAGGACCCCCATCCCCATAGAACCCAAGACCCCCACAGAACCCAAGACCCCCATAGAACCCAAGACCCCCACCCCATAGAACCCATGACCCCATAGAACCCAGGACCCCATAGAACCCTAAGACCCCCATCCCTATAGCACCCATGACCCCCATAGAACCCAAGACCCCCACCCCATAGAACCCAAGACCCCATAGAACCCCTATCCCTATAGAACCCCAAGACCCCTATCCCTATAGAACCCAGGACCCCCATAGAACCCAAGACCCCCATCCCTATAGAACCCAGGACCCCCATAGAACCCAAGACCCCCATAGAACCCAAGACCCCCACCCCATAGAACCCACAACCCCCATAGAACCCAAGACTCCCACCCCATAGAACCCAAGACCCCATAGAACCCCTATCCCTATAGAACCCCAAGACCCCTATCCCTATAGACCCCAGGACCCCCATCCCATAGAACCCAGGACCCCCATCCCCTATAGACCCCAGGACCCCCATAGACCCCAGGACCCCCATCCCTATAGACCCCATAGAACACCCATAGAACCCAGGACCCCATAGACCCCAAGACCCCTATCCCTATAGACCCCAGGACCCCCGACCCCATAGAACCCAGGACCCCATAGAACCTCCATCCCCATAGAACCCAGGACCCCATAGAACCCAAGACCCCCATAGACCCCAGGACCCCCATCCCCATAGAACCCATGACCCCATAGAACCCAAGACCCCCACCCCATAGAACCCAAGACCCCATAGAACCCAGGACCCCATAGAACCCTAAGACCCCTATCCCTATAGACCCCAGGACCCCCATCCCCATAGAACCCAAGACCCCATAGAACCCAGGACCCCATAGAACCCTAAGACCCCTACCCCATAGAACCCAGGACCCCCATCCCTATAGACCCCATAGAACCCTGTCCCCATAGACCCCAGGACCCCCATCCCTATAGAACCCTTGACCCCCATAGAACCCAAGACCCCATAGAACCCTAAGACCCCTATCCCCATAGAACCCAGGACCCCACAGAACCCTAAGACCCCCATCCCATAGAACCCAGGACCCCCGACCCCATAGAACCCAAGACCCCCATAGACCCCAGGACCCCCATCCCCGTAGACCCCAAGACCCCCATAGAACCCCAGGACCCCCATTCCTATAGACCCTGGGACCCCATAGACCCCAGGACCCCCATCCCTATAGAACCCTTGACCCCCATAGAACCCAAGACCCCCACCCCATAGAACCCAGGACCCCCATCCCCTATAGACACCACGACCCCCATAGAACCCAAGACCCCCATCCCAATAGAACCCAGGACCCCATAGACCCCTGGACCCCCATCCCTATAGACCCCATAGAACCCCCATAGAACCCAAGACCCCATAGAACCCAAGACCTCATAGAACCCCAAGACCCCTATCCCTATAGACCCCAGGACCCCCATCCCCATAGAACCCAGGACCCCCGACCCCATAGAACCCAAGACCCCATAGAACCCCCATCCCCATAGAACCCAGGACCCCATAGAACCCAGGACCCCATAGAACCCACAACCCCCATAGAACCCCAAGACCCCCATCCCCTATAGACACCACGACCCCCATAGAACCCAAGACCCCCATCCATATAGACCCCAGGACCCCACAGACCCCAGGACCCCCATCCCTATAGACCCCAGGACCCCCATAGAACCCAAGACCCCCATCCCTATAGAACCCTCGACCCCATAGAACCCAAGACCCCCACCCCATAGAACCAAGGACCCCCATCCCCTATAGACACCACGACCCCCATAGACCCCAGGACCCCCATCCCTATAGAACCCATGACCCCCATAGAACCCAAGACCCCCACCCCATAGAACCTACAACCCCCATAGACCCCAGGACCCCCATCCCTATAGAACCCAGGACCCCATAGACCCCAGGACCCCCATCCCTATAGAACCCAGGACCCCATAGACCCCAAGACCCCCATCCCTATAGACCCCAGGACCCCCATAGACCCCAGGACCCCCATCCCTATAGACCCCAGGACCCCCATAGAACCCAAGACCCCATAGAACCCAAGACCCCATAGAACCCCAAGACCTCTATCCCTATAGACCCCAGGACCCCCATCCCCATAGAACCCAAGACCCCCATCCCTATAGAACCCACAACCCCCATAGAACCCCAGGACCCCCATCCCTATAGAACCAAGGACCCCCACAGAACCCAAGACCCCCATCCCTATAGACCCCATAGAACCCTGTCCCCATAGACCCCAGGACCCCCATCCCTATAGAACCCAGGACCCCCATAGAACCCAGGACCCCATAGACCCCAAGACCCCCACCCCATAGAACCCAGGACCCCATAGAACCCCCACCCCATAGAACCCATGACCCCATAGAACCCCCACCCCATAGAACCCTAAGACCCCTATCCCTATAGACCCCAGGACCCCTGACCCCATAGAACCCAGGACCCCATAGAACCCCCACCCCATAGAAGCCAAGACCCCATAGAACCCAGGACCCCCATAGAACCCAAGACCCCCATCCCTATAGCACCCATGACCCCCATAGAACCCAAGACCCCATAGAACCCCCATCCCCATAGAACCCAAGACCCCCATAGACCCCATAGAACCCAGGACCCCATAGAACCCAAGACCCTTATCCCTATAGACCCCAGGACCCCCATCCCCATAGAACCCTTGACCCCCATAGAACCCAAGACCCCCATCCCCATAGACCCCGGGACCCCATAGACCCCAGGACCCCCATCCCCTATAGACACCACGACCCCCATAGAACCCAAGACCCCCATCCCTATAGACCCCATAGAACCCCCATAGAACCCAAGACCCCCATCCCCTATAGACACCATGACCCCCATAGAACCCCAGGACCCCCATCCCTATAGAACCCATGACCCCATAGAACCCAAGACCCCCACCCCATAGACCCCAGGACCCCATAGACCCCAAGACCCCCATCCCAATAGAACCCACAACCCCCATAGAACCACAGGACCCCCATCCCTATAGACCCCATAGAACCCTGTCCCCATAGAACCCCAGGACCCCCATCCCTATAGACCCCATAGAACCCCCATAGAACCCAAGACCCCCATCCCTATAGACACCACGACCCCCATAGAACCCAAGACCCCCATAGAACCCATGACCCTTATCCCTATAGACCCCAGGACCCCCGACCCCATAGAACCCAGGACCCCATAGAACCCAGGACCCCATAGAACCCCCATCCCCATAGAACCCAAGACCCCATAGAACCCATGACCCCCATAGAACCCAAGACCCCCATCCCATAGAACCCAAGACCCCATAGAACCCAGGACCTCATAGAACCCCAAGACCCCTATCCCTATAGACCCCAGGACCCCCATCCCCATAGAACCCAAGACCCCATAGAACCCCCATCACCATAGAACCCAGGAACCCATAGAACCCAGGACCCCATAGAACCCAAGACCCCCACCCCATAGAACCCAGGACCCCCATCCCTATAGACCCCAGGACCCCATAGACCCCAAGACCCCCATCCCTATAGACCCCATAGAACCCTGTCCCCATAGGACCCCAGGATCCCCATCCCCATAGAACCCAGGACCCCATAGACCCCAGGACCCCCATCCCCATAGAACCCACAACCCCCATAGAACCCAGGACCCCCATCCCAATAGAACCCACAACCCCCATAGAACCCAAGACCCCCACCCCATAGAACCCATGACCCCATAGAACCCTAAGACCCCCATCCCATAGAACCCAGGACCCCCATCCCCTATAGACACCACGACCCCTATAGACCCCATGACCCCCATAGAACCCAAGACCCCCACCCCATAGAACCCAGGACCCCCATCCCCTATAGAACCCACAACCCCCATAGAACCCCAGGACCCCCATCCCTATAGACCCCAGGACCCCCATCCCTATAGAACCCATGACCCCATAGAACCCAAGACCCCCACCCCATAGAACCCAGGACCCCCATCCCCATAGAACCCCAGGACCCCCATCCCTATAGACCCCGGGACCCCATAGACCCCAGGACCCCCACCCCTATAGACCCCGGGACCCCATAGACCCCAGGACCCCTATCCCTATAGACCCCAGGACCCCCATCCCTATAGAACCCATGACCCCATAGAACCCAAGACCCCCACCCCATAGAACCCACAACCCCCATAGACCCCAGGACCCCCATCCCTATAGAACCCATGACCCCCATAGAACCTCAAGACCCCCACCCCATAGAACCCAAGACCCCATAGAACCCAGGACCCCATAGACCCCAGGACCCCCATCCCTATAGACCCTGGGACCCCCATAGAACCCAAGACCCCTATCCCTATAGACCCCAGGACCCCCATCCCTATAGAACCCATGACCCCATAGAACCCAAGACCCCCATCCCTATAGAACCCAAGACCCCCATGGAACCCAAGACCCCCATAGAACCCAAGACCCCCATCCCCATAGAACCCAGGACCCCATAGAACCCAAGACCCCCATAGACCCCAGGACCCCCCCACCCCATAGACCACCCCACATCCCCCCCTTAAACCCCCATTGACCCACAACCTTGTGGCCGACACTCGTTCTCATGGCAGACCCTCTCCATTGGGGTGAATGGAGCGTGGACCCCACAATGGGGGCAAGTCCAGAAGCTCCGCAGACACTCGTTATATAGGTCAGTATCCGTCTATAGGGGGCACAATGGGGTGAGGTGGGTCAATGGGGTGAGATGGGTCAATGGGGTGATGTGGGTCAATGGGATGATGTGGGTCAATGGGGTGGGATGGGTCAATGGGGTGGGATGATGTGGGTCAATGGGGTGATGTGGGTCAATGGGGTGGGATGATGTGGGTCAATGGGATGATGTGGGTCAATGGGGTGGGATGATGTGGGTCAATGGGGTGGGATGATGTGGGTCAATGGGGTGAGATGGGTCAATGGGGTGAGATGATGTGGGTCAATGGGGTGAGATGGGTCAATGGGGTGGGATGATGTGGGTCAATGGGATGATGTGGGTCAATGAGGTGGAATGATGTGGGTCAATGGGGTGATGTGGGTCAATGGGGTGGGATGATGTGGGTCAATGGGGTGGGATGATGTGGGTCAATGGGATGATGTGGGTCAATGGGGTGGGATGATGTGGGTCAATGGGATGATGTGGGTCAATGGGGTGGGATGATGTGGGTCAATGGGGTGGGATGGGTCAATGGGGTGGGATGATGTGGGTCAATGGGATGATGTGGGTCAATGGGATGATGTGGGTCAATGGGGTGATGTGGGTCAATGGGGTGAGATGGGTCAATGGGATGATGTGGGTCAATGGGGTGATGTGGGTCAATGGGGTGGGATGATGTGGGTCAATGGGGTGGGATGATGTGGGTCAATGGGGTGGGATGATGTGGGTCAATGGGATGATGTGGGTCAATGGGATGATGTGGGTCAATGGGATGATGTGGGTCAATGGGGTGAGATGATGTGGGTCAATGGGATGATGTGGGTCAATGGGGTGAGATGATGTGGGTCAATGGGATGATGTGGGTCAATGGGGTGAGATGGGTCAATGGGGTGGGATGATGTGGGTCAATGGGGTGATGTGGGTCAATGGGATGATGTGGGTCAATGGGATGATGTGGGTCAATGGGGTGAGATAAGGGGGGTCAATGGGATGATGTGGGTCAATGGGATGATGTGGGTCAATGGGGTGGGATGATGTGGGTCAATGGGGTGGGATGATGTGGGTCAATGGGGTGAGATGGGTCAATGGGGTGAGATGATGTGGGTCAATGGGGTGAGATGGGTCAATGGGGTGGGATGATGTGGGTCAATGGGATGATGTGGGTCAATGAGGTGGAATGATGTGGGTCAATGGGGTGATGTGGGTCAATGGGGTGGGATGATGTGGGTCAATGGGGTGGGATGATGTGGGTCAATGGGATGATGTGGGTCAATGGGGTGGGATGATGTGGGTCAATGGGATGATGTGGGTCAATGGGGTGGGATGATGTGGGTCAATGGGGTGGGATGGGTCAATGGGGTGGGATGATGTGGGTCAATGGGATGATGTGGGTCAATGGGATGATGTGGGTCAATGGGGTGATGTGGGTCAATGGGGTGAGATGGGTCAATGGGATGATGTGGGTCAATGGGGTGATGTGGGTCAATGGGGTGGGATGATGTGGGTCAATGGGGTGGGATGATGTGGGTCAATGGGGTGGGATGATGTGGGTCAATGGGATGATGTGGGTCAATGGGATGATGTGGGTCAATGGGATGATGTGGGTCAATGGGGTGAGATGATGTGGGTCAATGGGATGATGTGGGTCAATGGGGTGAGATGATGTGGGTCAATGGGATGATGTGGGTCAATGGGGTGAGATGGGTCAATGGGGTGGGATGATGTGGGTCAATGGGGTGATGTGGGTCAATGGGATGATGTGGGTCAATGGGATGATGTGGGTCAATGGGGTGAGATAAGGGGGGTCAATGGGATGATGTGGGTCAATGGGATGATGTGGGTCAATGGGGTGAGATGGGTCAATGGGGTGGGATGATGTGGGTCAATGGGGTGGGATGATGTGGGTCAATGGGGTGATGTGGGTCAATGGGGTGATGTGGGTCAATGGGATGATGTGGGTCAATGGGATGATGTGGGTCAATGGGGTGATGTGGGTCAATGGGGTGATGTGGGTCAATGGGATGATGTGGGTCAATGGGGTGGGATGATGTGGGTCAATGGGATGATGTGGGTCAATGGGGTGATGTGGGTCTATGGGATGATGTGGGTCTATGGGGTGATGTGGGTCAATGGGGTGAGATGGGTCAATGGGGTGAGATGGGTCAATGGGGTGGGATGATGTGGGTCAATGGGGTGTGATGATGTGGGTCAATGGGATGATGTGGGTCAATGGGATGATGTGGGTCAATGGGATGATGTGGGTCAATGGGGTGGGATGATGTGGGTCAATGGGATGATGTGGGTCAATGGGGATGATGTGGGTCAATGGGGTGGGATGATGTGGGTCAATGGGGTGGGATGATGTGGGTCAATGGGATGATGTGGGTCAATGGGATGATGTGGGTCAATGGGGTGGGATGATGTGGGTCAATGGGGTGGGATGATGTGGGTCAATGGGGTGGGATGATGTGGGTCAATGGGATGATGTGGGTCAATGGGATGATGTGGGTCAATGGGATGATGTGGGTCAATGGGGTGGGATGATGTGGGTCAATGGGGTGGGATGATGTGGGTCAATGGGGTGGGATGATGTGGGTCAATGGGGTGAGGTGGGTCAATGGGGTGGGATGGGTCAATGGGGTGAGATGGGTCAATGGGGTGGGATGATGTGGGTCAATGGGATGATGTGGGTCAATGGGGTGATGTGGGTCAATGGGGTGATGTGGGTCAATGGGGTGAGATGGGTCAATGGGGTGGGATGGGTCAATGGGGTGGGATGATGTGGGTCAGTGGGGTGGGATGATGTGGGTCAATGGGGTGATGTGGGTCAATGGGATGATGTGGGTCAATGGGATGATGTGGGTCAATGGGGTGGGATGATGTGGGTCAATGGGATGATGTGGGTCAATGGGGTGAGATGATGTGGGTCAATGGGATGATGTGGGTCAATGGGATGATGTGGGTCAATGGGGTGGGATGATGTGGGTCAATGGGGTGAGATGGGTCAATGGGGTGGGATGATGTGGGTCAATGGGATGATGTGGGTCAATGGGATGATGTGGGTCAATGGGGTGAGATGGGTCAATGGGGTGATGTGGGTCAATGGGATGATGTGGGTCAATGGGGTGAGATGATGTGGGTCAATGGGGTGAGATGATGTGGGTCAATGGGGTGATGTGGGTCAATGGGGTGAGATGGGTCAATGGGATGATGTGGGTCAATGGGGTGGGATGATGTGGGTCAATGGGGTGAGATGATGTGGGTCAATGGGGTGGGATGATGTGGGTCAATGGGGTGATGTGGGTCAATGGGATGATGTGGGTCAATGGGATGATGTGGGTCAATGGGGTGGGATGATGTGGGTCAATGGGGTGATGTGGGTCAATGGGGTGGGATGGGTCAATGGGGTGGGATGATGTGGGTCAATGGGGTGAGATGATGTGGGTCAATGGGGTGGGATGATGTGGGTCAATGGGGTGATGTGGGTCAATGGGGTGAGATGATGTGGGTCAATGGGATGATGTGGGTCAATGGGATGATGTGGGTCAATGGGATGATGTGGGTCAATGGGGTGATGTGGGTCAATGGGGTGAGATGATGTGGGTCAATGGGATGATGTGGGTCAATGGGATGATGTGGGTCAATGGGGTGAGATGATGTGGGTCAATGGGATGATGTGGGTCAATGGGGTGGGATGATGTGGGTCAATGGGGTGAGATGGGTCAATGGGGTGGGATGATGTGGGTCAATGGGGTGGGATGATGTGGGTCAATGGGGTGATGTGGGTCAATGGGGTGATGTGGGTCAATGGGATGATGTGGGTCAATGGGATGATGTGGGTCAATGGGGTGATGTGGGTCAATGGGGTGATGTGGGTCAATGGGATGATGTGGGTCAATGGGGTGAGATGATGTGGGTCAATGGGGTGATGTGGGTCAATGGGGTGATGTGGGTCAATGGGATGATGTGGGTCAATGGGATGATGTGGGTCAATGGGGTGAGATAAGGGGGGTCCCCACTCACGGCCAGGCAGTTGTAGGTCAGGAATGGGGTGACGCGTTGCCCCCCTTTGGTTTCATGGGGTTTCATGTCCATCCCCTTCAATAGAGCCGGGACTTGTGGGGCAGCCGACACGGTTTGGGGTCCGACGTATAGGGAGCGTTGTTGGAGGGCAGTGAGATGGCGGAGGCGATATGGGACCTATAGGGGATCAATGGGGCGGGATGAGAAACCCCATAGATCCCCATTAAACCCAACTAAACCCCATAGATCCCCATACAACCCAACCCAACCCTATAGAACTCAACCCACCCCAAGTAATACCCCATAGATCCCCATTAAACCCAACCCAACCCTATAGAACTCAACCAACCCCAAGTAATACCCCATAGATCCCCATAAAACCCAATTAAACCCTATAGAACTCAACCAACCCCATTAAACCCAACTAAACCCCAACCCAACCCTATAGAACTCAATCAACGCAACTAAACCCCATAGATCCCCATTAAAGCCAACTAAACCCCAATAGATCCCTACAAAACCCAACTAAACCCCAACCCAACCCTATAGAACTCAACCAACCCCAAGTAATACCCCATAGATCCCCATTAAACCCAACTAAACCCTATAGAACTCAACCAACCCCATAAAACCCCATAGATCCCCATAAAACCCAACCCAACCCTATAGAACTCAACCCCCCCCCATCAATAACCCCATAGATCCCCATTAAACCCAACTAAACCCCAACCCAACCCTATAGAACTCAACCAACCCCAAGTAATACCCCATAGATCCCCATTAAGCCCAACTAAACCCTATAGAACTCAACCAACCCCAACTAAACCCCATAGATCCCCATTAAACCCAACTAAACCCTATAGAACTCAACCAACCCCAAGTAATACCCTATAGATCCCCATAAAACCCAACTAAACCCCAACCCAACCCTATAGAACTCAACCAACCCCAAGTAATACCCCATAGATCCCCATAAACCCCAACCCAACCCTATAGAACTCAACCAAACCCTACAAAACCCCATAGATCCCATTAAACCCAACTAAACCCCCATAGATCCCTACAAAACCCAACTAAACCCCAACCCAACCCTATAGAACTCAACCAACCCCATCAAAACCCCATAGATCCCCATTAAACCCAACTAAACCCCAACCCAACCCTATAGAACTCAATCAACGCAACTAAACCCCATAGATCCCCATTAAAGCCAACTAAACCCCAATAGATCCCTACAAAACCCAACTAAACCCCAACCCAACCCTATAGAACTCAATCAACCCCATCAAAACCCCATAAAACCCAACTAAACCCCAACCCAACCCTATAGAACTCAACCAACCCCAAGTAAACCCCATAGATCCCCATAAAACCCAACCCAACCCTATAGAACTCAACCAACCCCACCAAAACCCCATAGATCCCCATAAAACCCAACTAAACCCTATAGAACTCAACCAACCCCAAGTAATACCCCATAGATCTCAACCAACCCCCCAAAACCCCATAGATCCCCATAAAACCCAACTAAACCCTATAGAACTCAACCAACCCCATAGATCCCCCCTATCCCCACCTTCTCCTCCAGGAACTCCAGCAGCCCCCTTCTCAACGAGGCCGAATCCCTCTCCCCGAGCTCTGCCCCACTGCTGCCCCCCAAGTGCTGGTCCAGGAGCTTCTCCCATTCAGCTCGAAGCCTCAAGGCCGTCGCTATGAGTTGTAGGGCTGAATTGGGGTCTGGGAGGAGCAGCTCCAACCATTGATCTGCCACCAGCGTCGTGCAGTCGGCGTTGGTGTCCAGGGAGTGGGAGAAGAGCAGGAGGGTCTGGGGGGGAGAGGGGAAGGGAGAGGGGTTAATGGGGAGGGGGGGAAGGGGGTTATTGGGGAGGGGAAAGGGGAGAGGGGTTAATGGGGAGGGGGGCAAAGGGGGTTATTGGGGAGGGGGAGGGGGGGAAAGGGGAGAGGGGTTAATGGGGGAGGAGGGAAGGGAGAGGGGTTAAGGAGGAGGGGAGGTGAGGGAGAGGAGAGGGGAGAGGGGTATTGGGGAGGGGGGAAGGGGTTATTGGGGGGGAAAGGGGTGAGGGGATATTGGGGAGGGGGGAGAAAGGGGAGAGGGGTTAATGGGGAGGGGGGAAAGGGGTTTATTGGGGAGGGGAAAGGGAGAGGGGAGAGGGGTTAATGGGAGACAGGGAAGGGGAGAGGGGTTATTGGGGAGGGGGGAAGGGGAGAGGGGATATTGGGGGGAGGGAAGGGAGAGGGGTTAATGGGGAGGGGGGGAAAGGGGTTTATTGGGGAGGGGGGGAAGGGAGAGGGGTTAATGGGGAGGGGGAAAGGGGAGAGGGGAGAGGGGTTAATGGGAGACGGGGAAGGGGAGAGAGGTTATTGGGGAGGGGAAAGGGGATAGGGGTTATTGGGGAGGGGGGAAAGGGGTTATTGGGGGGGGGGAAAGGGGAGAGGGGTTATTGGGGAGGGGGTAGGAAGGGGACAGGGGTTATTGGGGAGGGGGAAGGGAAAGGGAAGAGGGGTTAATGGGGATGAGAAAGGGGAGAGAGGTTATTGGGGAGGGGGGGAAAGAGGGGAGGGGGAGGGAGGGGAGAGAGGTTAATGGGGAGGGGGAGAAAGGGGTTTAATGGGGAGGGGAAAGGGGAGAGGGGATATTGAGGAGGGGGAGAAAGGGGTTTATTGGGGAGGGGGGGAGAGGAGAGGGGTTATTGGGGAGGGGAGAAGAGAAAAGGGGAGAGGGGTTAATGGGGAGGGTAATTGGGGAGGGGGGAAGGGGAGAGGGGTTAATGGGGAGGGAAAAGGGGAGAGGGGATATGGGGAGGGGGGGAAAGGGGTTTATTGGGGAGGGGAAAGGGGAGAGGGATTAATGGGGAGGGGGAGGGAGAGGGGTTATTGGGGGGGGGGGAAGAGGAAAGGGGAGAGGGGTTAATGGGGGAGGAGGGAAAGGGGTTTATTGGGGAGGGGAAAGGGGGAGAGGGGTATTGGAGAGGGAGGGAAAGGGGGAAGAGGGTTAATGGGGAGGGAGAGGTGTTAATGGGGGGGGAAAGGGGGAGAGGGGGTATTGGGAGGTGGGGAAGGGAGAAGGTTATTGGGGAGGGAAGGGGGGAGGGGGGAATATGGGGGGGAGGAAAGGGAGAGGGGTGAATGGGGAGGGGGGGAAAGGGGGTTATTGGGGAGGGGAAAGGGAGAGGGTTATTGGGAGGGGAAGGGGTGAGGGGATATTGGGGAGGGGAGGGAAAGGGGAGAGGGGTTAATGGAGAGGGGGGAAGGGGAGAGGGGATATTGGGGGGGAGGGAAGGGAGAGGGTTAATGGGGGGGGAGGGGGGGAAGGGGAGAAGGGTTATTGGGAGGGGAAAGGGAGAGGGGTTAATGGGGAGGGGAGGGAGAGGAAAGGGAATGCCGAGGAAAGGGAAGGGGAAGAGAAAGAATAAGAGGAAGAGGAAGAGGAAGAGGAAGAGGAAGAAGAAGAAGAGGAAGGAAGAGGAGGATGAAGAGGAAGGGGAAGAGGAGGAGGAAGAGGAAGAGGAAGGGGATGGGATAGGATGGGGAGGAAGAGGAAGAGGATGGAGAGAAAGGAAGGGTAAGGGGAAGGGGAAGGGGAAGTTAAAGAGGAAGAGGGAAGATAAAGAGGAAGAGGAAGAGGAAGAGGAAGAGGAAGAGGAAGAGGAAGAGGAAGAGGAAGAGGAAGGAAGGAGGAGGAAGGGGAAGAGGAAGAGGAAGAAGAAGAGGAAGAGGAAGAAGAAGAAGAGGAAGAGGAAGAGGAAGAGGAAGAGGAAGGGATAGGATGGGGAGGAAGAGGAAGAGGATGGAGAGAAAGAAGGGAGGGAAGGGGAAGAGGAAGAGGAAGAGGAAGAGGGAGGGGAAGGGGAAGAGGAAGAGGAAGAGAAGGGGAAGAGGAAGAGGAAGAGGAAGGGGAAGAGGAAGAGGAAGAGGAAGAGAAGAGGAAGAGGAAGAGGAAGAGGAAGAGGAAAGAGGAAGAGGAAGAGGAAGAGGAAGAGGGAAGAGGAAGAGGAAGGGGAAGAGGAAGGGGAAGGGGAAGGGGAAGGGGAGGGATGGGAGGGGAGGAGAGGAAGAGGATGGAGAGGAAGGAAAGGGAGGAAGAGGAAGAGGAAGAGGAAGAGGAAGAGGAAGGAAGAGGGTGAAGAGGAAGAGGAAGAGGAAGAGGAAGAGGAAGGGGAAGAGGAAGAGGAGGATGAAGAGGAAGAGGAAGAAGGAAAGGAAGGAGGATGAAGAGGAAGAGGAAGAGGTAGGGGAAGAGGAAGAGGAAGAAGAAGAGGAAGAGGAAGAAGAAGAAGAGGAAGAGGAAGAGGAAGGGGAAGAGGAAGGGGAAGGGGAAGAGGAGGAAGAGGATGGGGAGAAAGAGGATGGGGAGGAAGAGGAAGAAGAGGAAGAGGAAGAGGAAGAGGAAGAGGAAGAGGAAGAGGAAGAGGAAGAGGAAGAGGAAGAGGAGGAGGAAGAGGAAGAGGAGGGAGGAAGGATGGGGAGAAAGAGGATGGGGAGGAAGAGGAAGAAGAGGAAGAGGAAGAGGAAGAGGAAGAGGAAGAGGAGGAAGAGGAAGAGGAGGAAGAGGATGGGGAGAAAGAGGATGGGGAGGAAGAGGAAGAAGAGGAAGATGAAGAGGAAGAGGAAGAGGAAGAGGAAGAGGAAGGGGAGGAGGACCCACCTGCAGCGCAGGGACGCGGATGCAGTGACCAGGTAGGGTTGGTGGTCTCCAGCAGCGAGACGAAGGCCCAGGAGCTGGTGGTGGCAGCTCATCCCGTCCCCTGCTGGGGGACATGGGGACAACTCAGCTGGACCCAAAACCCCTAAAATCATAAAGTAATACCCCAAAAATACAAGTATCCTCAATGGGTGTGACCCCAAAAGATCCTGTTATAGCCAATGAATGGCCTAAAACAACCCAAATCATCAATGAA
The DNA here is from genome assembly GCF_054131305.1 of Coturnix japonica. Taxonomy (NCBI): domain Eukaryota; kingdom Metazoa; phylum Chordata; class Aves; order Galliformes; family Phasianidae; genus Coturnix; species Coturnix japonica. The sequence goes on from NW_028188988.1 coordinate 319,434, forward strand.
TGGCCCCAAAAATGGCCTAAAAACCCCCAAATCATCAATGAATGGCCCCAAAAATGGCCTAAAAACCCCAAAATCATCAATGAATGGCCCCAAAAATGGCCTAAAAACCCCCAAATCATCAATGAATGGCCCCAAAAATGGCCTAAAAACCCTCAAATCATCAATGAACGGCCCAAAAATGGCCTAAAAACCCCCAAATCATCAATGGGTGACCCAAAAACCCAAGTATTCCCAATGGGTGACCCCAAAGATCCTATTATAATCAATGAATGGCCTAAAAACCCCCAAATCATCAACAAACGGCCCCAAAATCCCATATACCCCCAACAAAACCCAATTATCACCAATGAATGGCCTGAAATCCCCCAAATCATCAACAAATGGCCCCAAAATCCCATATACCCCCAACAAAACCCAATTATCACCAACGAATGGCCTAAAATCCCCCAAATCATCAACAAATGGCCCCAAAATCCCATATACCCCCACAAAACCCAACTGTCACCAATGAATGCCTAAAAACCCCCAAATCATCAATAAACGGCCCCAAAATCCCATATACCCCCAACAAGACCCAATTATCACCAATGAATGGCCTAAAATCCCCCAAATCATCAATGGGTGACCCCAAAATCCCATATACCCCCCAAAAAACCCAATTATCACCAATGAATGGCCTAAAAACCCCCAAATCATCAACAAACGGCCCCAAAATCCCATATACCCCCAACAAAACCCAATTATCACCAATGAATGGCCTAAAATCCCCCAAATCATCAACAAACGGCCCCAAAATCCCATATACCCCCAACTAAACCCAATTATCACCAATGAATGGCCTAAAATCACCCAAATCATCAACAAACGGCCCCAAAATCCGATATGTTGCCCCTAAATCCCCACTATTTCTTTCTACCTTCGGTGCCGCGCTCTTTCCTCCCCTTGGCATGAAGCAGCTCAGGGCTGGTGGCAAAGACACAGGTAGGGTGAAGGCTGATGCCCTGCTTGGTTTTGGTGTGAAAAATCTATAGAAAGAGCAAAAATCAGCCCATCGAAAAACCTTAATTTTAAGGGGGAGGTGAACTAAAATGGCCGCCATCGTCAATGGGAGAACTAAAATCCGCAATATTAATGGGTAAGGGTGACCCAAAAAGACAAGTATTCCCAATGGGTGACCCCAAAAAGACCCTATTATCACCAATGAATGGCCTAAAAACCCTCAAATCATCAATGGGAGACCCAAAAACCCAAGTATCCCCAATGGGAGACCCCAAAAACCCAAGTATCCCCAATGGAAGACCCCAAAAACCCAAGTATCCCCAATGGAAGACCCCAAAAACCCAAGTATCCCCAATGGAAGACCCCAAAACCCAACTATCCCCAATGGGAGACCCCAAAAACCCAAGTATCCCCAATGGAAGACCCCAAAAACCCAAGTATCCCCAATGAGAGACCCCAAAAGACCCTATTATCACCAACGAAGGCCTAAAAATCCCGATATCATCAATGGGAGACCCAAAAGACCCAAGTATTCCCAATAGAAGACCCCGAAACCCAAGTATCCCCAATGGAAGACCCCAAAAACCCAAGTATCCCCAATGGAAGACCCCAAAAACCCAAGTATCCCCAATGGAAGACCCCAAAACCCAAGTATCCCCAATGAGTGACCCCAAAAACCCAACTATCCCCAATGGGAGACCCCAAAACCCAAGTATCCCCAATGGAAGACCCCAAAACCCAAGTATCCCCAATGGGAGACCCCAAAACCCAAGTATCTCCAATGAGAGACCCCAAAAGACCCTATTATCACCAACGAAGACCTAAAAACCCCCAAATCATCAATGGAAGACCCCAAAACCCAAGTATCCCCAATGGGAGACCCCAAAAACCCAAGCATCCCCAATGGAAGACCCCAAAAACCCAAGTATCCCCAATGGAAGACCCCAAAACCCAAGTATCCCCAATGGGAGACCCCAAAACCCAAGTATTCCCAATGGAAGACCCCAAAACCCAAGTATCCCCAATGGGAGACCCCAAAAGACCCTATTATCACCAACGAAGACCTAAAAACCCCGATATCATCAATAGGAGACCCAAAAGACCCCATATCATCAATGGGAGACCCCAAAAACCCAAGTATCCCCAATGGAAGACCCCAAAAACTCAAGTATCCCCAATGGGAGACCCCAAAAACTCAAGTATCCCCAATGGGAGACCCCAAAAACTCAAGTATCTCCAATGAGAGACCCCAAAAGACCCTATTATCACCAACGAAGGCCTAAAAACCCCCATATCATCAACGGGAGACCCAAAAGACCCCAAATCATCAATGGGAGACCCCAAAACCCAAGTATCCCCAATGGGAGACCCCAAAAACTCAAGTATCTCCAATGAGAGACCCCAAAAAGACCCTATTATCACCAATGAATGGCCTAAAAACTCCGATATCATCAATGGTTGACCTAAAACACCCCATATCATCAATGGGAGACCCCAAAACCCAAGTATCCCCAATGGAAGACCCCAAAACCCAAGTATTCCCAATGGAAGACCCCAAAAACCCAAGTATTCCCAATGGAAGACCCCAAAAACCCAAGTATCCCCAATGGGTGACCCAAAAATACCCTATTATCACCAATGAATGGCCTAAAAACCCCCATATCATCAATGGGAGACCCAAAATCCCAAGTATCTCCAATGGGAGACCCCAAAAACCCAAGTATCCCCAATGGAAGACCCCAAAACCCAAGTATTCCCAATGGGAGACCCCAAAACCCAAGTATCTCCAATGAGAGACCCCAAAAGACCCTATTATCACCAACGAAGACCTAAAAACCCCGATATCATCAATGGGAGACCTAAAACACCCCATATCATCAATGGGAGACCCCAAATCCCAAGTATCCCCAACGGAAGACCCCAAAACCCAACTATCCCCAATGGGAGACCCCAAAACCCAAGTATTCCCAATGGGAGACCCCAAAACCCAACTATCCCCAATGGGTGACCCCAAAACCCAAGTATCCCCAATGGGAGACCCCAAAACCCAAGTATCCCCAATGGAAGACCCCAAAAACCCAACTATCCCCAATGGGAGACCCCAAAACCCAAGTATCCCCAATGGAAGACCCCAAAAACCCAAGTATCCCCAATGGAAGACCCCAAAAACCCAAGTATCCCCAATGGGAGACCCCAAAACCCAAGTATCCCCAATGGAAGACCCCAAAACCCAAGTATCCCCAATGAGAGACCCCAAAAGACCCTATTATCACCAACGAAGGCCTAAAAATCCCGATATCATCAATGGGAGACCCAAAAGACCCAAGTATTCCCAATAGAAGACCCCAAAAACCCAAGTATCTCCAATGGGAGACCCCAAAAACCCAAGTATTCCCAATGGGAGACCCCAAAAACCCAAGTATCCCCAATGGAAGACCCAAAAACCCAAGTATCCCCAATGGAAGACCCAAAAACCCAAGTATTCCCAATGGAAGACCCCAAAAACTCAAGTATCCCCAATGGGAGACCCCAAAAACCCAAGTATCCCCAATGGGAGACCCCAAAATCCCAAGTATTCCCAATGAGAGACCCCAAAACCCAACTATCCCCAATGGGAGACCCCAAAACCCAAGTATCCCCAATGGGAGACCCCAAAAGACCCTATTATCACCAACGAAGGCCTAAAAACCCCGATATCATCAACGGGTGACCCAAAAGACCCAAGTATTCCCAATGGGAGACCCCAAAAACCCAAGTATTCCCAATGGAAGACCCCAAAACCCAAGTATCCCCAATGGGAGACCCCAAAAACCCAAGTATCCCCAGTGGGTGACCCCAAAAGACCCTATTATCACCAACGAAGTCCTAAAAATCCCGATATTATCAATAGGAGACCCAAAAGACCCCATATCATCAATGGGAGACCCAAAATCCCAAGTATACCCAATGGGAGACCCCAAAAACCCAAGTATCCCCAATGGAAGACCCCAAAAACCCAAGTATCCCCAATGGGAGACCCCAAAACCCAACTATCCCCAATGGAAGACCCCAAAACTCAAGTATCCCCAATGGAAGACCCCGAAACCCAACTATCCCCAATGGTTGACCCCAAATACCCAAGTATCCCCAATGGGAGACCCCAAAAACCCAAGTATTCCCAATGGAAGACCCCAAAAACCCAAGTATCCCCAATGGGAGACCCCAAAAGATCCTATTATCACCATTAAATGGCCTAAAAACCCCGATATCATCAACAGGTGACCCAAAAGACCCCAAATCATCAATGGGTGACCCCAAAACCCAAGTATCTCCAATGAGAGACCCCAAAAGACCCTATTATCACCAATAAATAGCCTAAAAACCCCGATATCGTCAACAGGTGACCCCAAAACCCAAGTATTCCCAATGGAAGACCCTAAAAACCCAAGTATCCCCAATGGGAGACCCCAAAAACCCAACTATCCCCAATGGTTGACCCAAAAAAGGCCCATCCGACCCCAAAATTAAGGCATTAAATATTATGGGGTGGGAGGGGGGGTTACCTGGTCGGAATCCTTCCTGCTGTCATTGAGGGGGTCCGGGATGGCGAGTTGGGGGTACAGACCCCGACATAGAACCAGTTTGAGAAGGGAAATGTGGGAGGGGGTCAGGTCGGAGCTGGAGGAAGCCTGAAGTTCGGCCACGTCGTGTCGGAGCTGGAATTTGACGTCCTTTGGGGGTTTTTAACCCAAAATAAAGGATAAATGGGGAGGGGGGAGGGTTGGAGAGAATTATATGAAGCTGATGGAAGGGATTTAGACCCAAAAGAGCCAAATCTGGACCCAAAAACGCAACTCGAAGAACCCGAATCTTGAGGTGGGATTTAGACCCGAAAGAGCCAAATCTGGACCCAAAAACTCAAGTCTTGAGGTGGGATTTTGACCCAAAAGACCCAAATCTTGACCCAAAAACTCAAGTCTTGAGGTGGGATTTTGACCCAAAAGACCCAAATCTTGAGGTGGGAATTAGACCCAAAAGACCCAAATCTTGAAGTGGGATTTAGACCGAAAAGACCCAAATTTTGACCCAAAAACTCAAGTCTTGAGGTAGGATTTCGACCCAAAAACCTGAATCTTGAGTTGGGATTTTGACCCAAAGAACCCGAATCTTCACCCAAAAACTCAAGTCTTGAGGTGGGATTTTGACCCAAAAGACCCAAATCTTGACCCAAAAACTCAAGTCTTGTGGTGGGATTTTGACCCAAAGAACCCGAATCTTGAGGTGGGATTTAGACCCAAATCTTGACCCAAAAACTCAAATCTTGAGGTGGGATTTTGACCCAAAAGACCCAAATCTTGAGGTGGGATTTAGATCCAAAAGAACCCGAATCTTGAGGCGGGATTTTGACCCAAAGAACCCAAATCTTCACCCAAAAACTCAAGTCTTGAGGTGGGATTTTGACCCAAAAACCCAAATCTTGAGGTGGGAATTAGACCCAAAAAACCCAAATCTTGAGGTGGGATTTTGACCCAAAAAACCTGAATCTTGAGGTGGGATTTAGACCTGAAAGAGCCAAATCTGGACCCAAAAACTCAAGTCTTGAGGTGAGATTTTGACCCAAAAGACCCAAATCTTGACCCAAAAACTCAAGTCTTGAGGTGGGATTTTGACCCAAACCCCCCTAAACCCAACCCCAGACCCCAAAACCCCACGATTTCACCCCAAAACCCCCCCCCCTCACCTGTATATCCACATTGAGCTCCCCGGACCCTCCCTCATCTTCCTCCTCCTCCTCTTCTTCCTCCCCCCCCTTTAACTTTAAGACCTTGCGGGGTCTCGTTGCAGTACCACCCTGTGACCGATAGAGGCGCTGTAGAGCACGACGATGAGGATCCCGATATTGGGTTGGGGTCCGGGGGTCGTTGTGGGGTGGGGGGATGAGGTGGTGGTCCCGGAGGAGATCCTATAAATGAAAGGGGGGGGGGGTTTAAAATAGGGGGGGGATATGGGGGGTTATGGGGGGGTTTAGGGTGGGATTTGGGGTTGGGGGGGGATTTGGGGTGGGATTGGGGGGATATGGGGGGATATGGGGGGATATGGGGAGGATATGGGGAGGATATGGGGAGATATGGGGGGATATGGGGGGATATGGGGGGATATGGGGGGAAATGAGGGGATATGGGGGGGATATGGGGGGATATGGGGGGATATGGGGGGATATGAGGAGGATATGGGGGGATATGGGGAGGATATGGGGGGATTTGGGGGGGATATGGGGGGATATGGGGTGGGATTGGGGGGATTTGGGGTTATGGGGGGATTTGGGGTGGGATTGGGGTGATATGGGGTGGGAATGGGGGGATATGGGGTGGGATTTGGGGTTAGGGGGGGTTGTGGGGTGATTTTGGGGGGATATGGGGTGGGAATGGGGGGATATGGGGGGATATGGGGTGGGATTGAGGGGATATGGGGGGTTATGGGGTGGGATTTGGGGTTATGGGGGGGGATATGGGGTGGGATTTGGGGTTAGGGGGGGTTTTGGGGTGGGAATGGGGGGATATGGGGGGATATGGGGAGGATATGGGGGGAAATGGGGGGATATGGGGGGATATGGGGAGGATATGGGGGATTTGGGGGGATATGGGGGGATTTGGGGTAAGATTGGGGGGGTTTGGGGTGGGATTGGAGTGATATGGGGTGGGAATGGGGGGATATAGGGTGGGATTAGGGGTTATGGGGGGTTTTGGGGTGATTTCAGGGTGATATGGGGTGGGATTTAAGGTTGGGGGGGATTTGGGGTGGGAATGGGGGGATATGGGGTGATATGGGGTGATTTTGGGGTGGAATGGGGGGGTTTTGGGGTAGAATGGGGTGGAATTGGGGTGATATGGGGTGGGAATGGGGGGATTTGGGGGGATTTGGGGTGGGATTTGGGGTTATGGGTGGTTTTGGGGTGGAATGGGGGAGTTTTAGGGTAAAATCGGGGGGATTTGGGGTGATTTTGGGGCAGATTGGGGCAGTTTTGGGGTGAGATTGGGGGGATTTGGGGTGGGATTTGGGGTTATGGGGGATTTTGGGGTGGGATTGGGGTGGTTTTGGGGTAAGATTAAGTGGCTTTGGTAGGAGATCGGGTGGGTTTGGGGTGGGATTTGGGGTTAGGGGGGGTTTTGGGGTGGGAATGGGGGGATATGGGGGGATATGGGGGGATTTGGGGGGATATGGGGGGATATGGGGGGATATGGGGTGGGATTGGGGTTATGGGGTGAGATTGGGGGGATATAGGGAGGATATGGGGGGATATGGGGTGATATGGGGTGGGAATGGGGGGATTTGGGGTGATATGGGGGGATATAGGGTGGGTTGGGGGGATATGGGGGGATATGGGGGGTTATGGGGTGGGATTTGGGGTTATGGGGTGTTTTGGGGTGGAATGGGGGGGTTTTAGGGTAAAATTGGGGGGATTTGGGGTGATTTTGGGGCAGATTGGGGCAGTTTTGGGGTGAGATTGGGGGGATTTGGGGTGGGATTTGGGGTTATGGGGTATTTTGGGGTGGTTTTGGGGGTAAAATTGGGGCCATTTTGGGGTCAAAAATGGTGTTTTTGGGGTCCCCAAACCTGGAACTGGCGCCGTAGGTTGGCGGCCTCATAGAGTCGATGCTCCTCCAACCCGCGACGACGGCACCAACTACGGGACCCACCGCGACGGAGGGACTTCACCTATAGGGGGGTAAAATGGGGTGGGGGTCTCTATGGGGTGGGGGTCCTTATATGGGATCCCTTATGGGGTCAGAGTCCCTATATGGGATCCCTAATGGGGTCGGGGTCCCTATATGGGATCCCTAATGGGGTGGGGGTCCCTATGGGGTCCCTATGGGGTGGGGGTCCCTATGGGGTGGGGGTCCCTATGGGGTGGGGGTCCTTATGGGGTGGGGACTCTTTGGGTTGGGGTCCCTATGGGGTGGGGGTCCCTTTGGATTAGGTCCCTATGGGGTCCCTATAGGGTGGGGGTCCCTATATGGGGTCCCTATGGGGTCAGGGTCCATTGGGGTGGGGGTCCCTATGGGGTCAGGGTCCCTATGGGGTGGGGGTCCCTTTGGGTTGAGGTCCCTATAGGGTGGGTATAAAATGGTGGGGGTCCCTATGGGGTGGGGGTCCCTTTGGGGTGGGGACCCTATGGGGTCAGGGTCCCTATGGGGTGTGGGTCCCTTTGGGGTCAGGGTCCTTATGGGGTGGGGGTCCATTGGGGTGGGGGTCCATTGGGGTCACGGTCTCTATGGGGTGGGGGTCCCTTTGGGTTGGGGTCCCTATGAGGTAGGAACTCTATAGGGTGGGGGTCCCTATGGGGTGGGGACCCTATGGGGTAGGGGTCCCTATGGGGTGGGGGTCCATTGGGATGGGGTTCCTATGGGGTGGGGGTCCCTATGGGGTCAGGGTCCATTGGGGTGGGGTCTCTATGGGGTCAGGGTCCCTGTGGGATCCCTATGGGGTGGGGGTCCCTATATGGGTTCCCTATGGGGTCCCTATGGGGTGGGGGTCCCTATGGGTTGAGGGTCCCTATATGGGATCCCTATGGGGTGGGGGTCTCTATGGGTAGGGAGACCCTATGGGGTTGGGGTTCCTATGGGATCCCTATGGGATGGGGGTCCGTATATGGGGTCCCTATGGGGTGGGGGTCCCTATAGGGTAGGGGTCTCTATGGGGTGGGGGTCCCTTTGGGGTGGGGGTCCCTTTGTGTTAGGGTCCCTATGGGGTGGGGGTCCCTATGGGGTCAGGGTCCCTATAGGGTGGGGGTCCCTATAGGGTGGGGGTCTCTATGGGGTAGGGGTCCCTATATAGGATCCCTATGGGGTGGGGGTCCCTATAGGGTGGGGGTCCCTATGGGGTCAGGGTCCATTGGGATGGGGTCTCTATGGGGTCAGGGTCCCTATGGGATCCCTATGGGGTGGGGGTCCCTATATGGGGTCCCTATAGGGTGGGGGTCCCTATATGGGATCCTTATGGGGTGGGGGTCCCTATATGGGATCCCTATGGAGTGGGGGTCCCTATATGGGATCCCAATGGGGTGGGGGTCCCTATGGGGTCCCTATGGGATGGGGGTCCCTTTGGGGTGGGGTTCCCTATGGGGTGGGACCCTATGGGTAGGGAGACCCTATGGGGTCAGGGTCCTTATGGGGTGTAGGTCCATTTGGGGTCAGGGTCCCTATGGGGTCAGGGTCCCTATATGGGGTCCCTATGGGTTCCTTTGGGATGGGGTCCCTATGGGGTGGGGGTCCCTATATGGGGTCCCTATGGGGTCCCTATGGGGTGGGGGTCCCTATATGGGGTCCCTTTGGGATGGGGGTCTCTATATGGGGTCCCTATGGGGTCCCTATAGGGTGGGGGTCTCTATAGGGTGGGACCCTATGGATTGGGGTCCCTATGGGGTGGGGGTCCCTATATGGGGTCCCTATGGGGTAGGGGTCTCTATGGGGTCAGGGTCCCTATGGGGTGGGGGTCCCTTTGGGTTGAGGTCCCTATAGGGTGGGGTATAAAATGGGGGTGGGGGTCACTATGGGGTGGGACTCTATGGGGTCACGGTCCCTATGGGATCCCTATGGGGTCAGAGTCCCTATGGGGTGGGGGTCCCATTGGGTTGGGGTCCCCATGGGGTGGGACCCTATATGGGGTCCCTATGGGGTAGGGGTCCCTATATGGGATCCCTATAGGGTGGGGGTCCCATTGGGTTGGGGTCCCTATGGGGTGGGGGTCCCTATATGGGATCCTTATGGGGTGGGGGTCCCTATATGGGATCCCTATGGGGTGAGGGTCCCTATATGGGGTCCCTTTGGGTTGGGGGTCTCTATGGGGTTGGGACCCTATGGGTTGAGGGTCTCTATGGATTGAAGGTCCCTATAGGGTGGGGTTGGGGCCATATGGGGTGAGGGTCCCTATATGGGATCCCTATGGGGTGGGGGTCCCTATATGGGGTCCCAATGGGGTGGGGGTCCCTTTGTGTTAGGGTCCCTATGGGTTGAGGGTCCCTATATGGGATCCCTAATGGGGTGGGGGTCCCCATATGGGATCCCTATGGGGTAGGGGTCTCTATGGGGTCAGGGTCCATTGGGGTGGGACCCTATGGGGTCAGGGTCCCAATGGGGTGGGGGTCCCTATGGGGTCAGAGTCCCTATATGGGGTCCCTATAGGGTGGGGGTCCCTATGGGTTGAGGGTCCCTATATGGGATCCCTATGGGGTGGGGGTCCATTGGGATGGGGGTCCCTATATGGGATCCCTATAGGGTGGGGGTCCCATTGGGATGGGGGTCTCTATATGGGATCCCTATGGGGTGGGGGTCCCTATAGGGTGGGGGTCCCTATAGGGTGGGGGTCTCTATGGGGTGGGGGTCCCTATATAGGATCCCTATGGGGTCAGAGTCCCTATATGGGATCCCTATGGGGTGGGGGTCCCTATGGGTTGAGGGTCCCTATATGGGGTCTCTATAGGGTGGGGGTCCCTATGGGGTCAGGGTCCCTATAGGGTGGGGGTCCCTATGGGGTGGGGGTCCATTGGGATGGGGGTCCCTATATGGGATCCCTATGGGGTCAGAGTCCCTATATGGGGTCCCTATATGGGGTCCCTATAGGGTGGGGATCCCTATGGGGTCAGAGTCCCTATATGGGATCCCAATGGGGTAGGGGTCCCTATATGGGGTCCCTAATGGGGTGAGGGTCCCTATATGGGATCCCTATGGGGTGGGGGTCCCTATGGGGTCAGGGTCCCTATATGGGATCCCTATGGGGTGGGGGTCCCTATGGGGTCAGAGTCCCTATATAGGGTCCCTATAGGGTGAGGGTCCCTATATGGGGTCCCTATATGGGATCCCTATGGGGTTGGGGTCCCTATATGGGGTCCCTATGGGGTGGGGGTCCCTATGGGGTCCCTATGAGGTGGGGGTCCCTATGGGGTCCCTATGGGGTGGGGGTCCCTATAGGGTGGGGGTCTCTATGGGGTGGGGGTCCCATTGGGTTGGGGTCCCTCCCTATGGGGTCAGAGTCCCTATATGGGATCCCTATGGGGTGGGGGTCCCTATGGATTGGGGTCCCTATAGGGTGGGGGTCCCTATATGGGGTCCCTATGGGGAGGGGGTCCCTATGGATTGAAGGTCCCTATAGGGTGGGGGTCCCATTGGGTTGGGGGTCCCTATATGTGATCCCTATGGGGTTGGGGTCCCTATATGGGGTCTCTATATGGGGTCCCTATGGGGTCGGGTCCCTATATGGGGTCTCTATATGGGGTCCCTATGGGGTCGGGGTCCCTATATGGGGTCCTTATAGGGTGGGGGGTCCCTATATGGGATTCCTATGGGGTCAGGGACCCTATGGGGTGGGGATCCATTGGGATGGTGGTCCCTATATGGGATCCCTATAGGGTGGGGGTCCCATTGGGATGGGGGTCCCTATATGGGATCCCTATAGGGTAGGGGGTCCCTATCCCCCCCCATTACCTGGACCCACTCATTGAAGGCATTGAGGAGGGTCAGGGGGTCTCCGTGTTGGTTCTCCAACGTTCTCCGGGTCTCGACCCTTTGGGGGTCCGACGAGCGAAGGACGAACGGGGTCGGGACGCTCAACATGGCGGCCAACGTCAATGTGGGGCTGGTCAATGCCAGGAGGGAGCCCCACACCAACATCTTCCCTATGGGGCAGGATATAGGGGGGATATGGGGGGATATAGGGGGATATGGGGGGATATGGGGGGATATGGGGGGATATGGGGGGATATGGGGGGATATGGGGGGATATGGGGGGATATGGGGGGATATAGGGGGATATGGGGGGATATAGGGGGATATAGGGGGATATGGGGGGATATGGGGGGATATGGGGGGGATATGGGGGGATATAGGGGGGATATGGGGGGATATAGGGGGGATATGGGGGGATATAGGGGGGATATGGGGGATATAGGGGGAAATGGGGAGGATATGGGGGGATATGGGGTAAGATTGGGGGGATATGGGGGGATATGGGGGGATATGGGGGGATATGGGGGGATATGGGGGGATATGGGGGGATATGGGGGGGATATGGGGGGATATGGGGGGATATAGGGGGATATAGGGGGGATATGGGGGGATATAGGGGGATATAGGGGGGATATAGGGGGATATGGGGGGATATGGGGGGGTATAGGGGGATATGGGGGGATATAGGGGGATATGGGGGGATATGGGGGGGATATGGGGGGATATGGGGGGATATAGGGGGATATGGGGGGATATGGGGGGATATGGGGGGATATGGGGGGATATGGGGTGGGATTAGGTGGTTATGGGGTGATATTGGGGGATATGGGGGGATATGGGAGGATATGGGGGGATATGGGGGGATATGGGGGGATATGGGGGGATATGGGGGGGATATGGGGGGATATGGGGGGGATATGGGGGGAATATGGGGAGGATATGGGGGGATATGGGGGGATATAGGGGATATGGGGGGATATGGGGGGATATGGGGGGATATGGGGGGATATGGGGGGGATATGGGGGGATATGGGGGGATATGGGGAGGATATGGGGGGATATAGGGGGATATAGGGGGGATATAGGGGGGATATGGGGGGATATAGGGGGGATATGGGGGGATATGGGGAGAATATGGGGGGATATGGGGGGATATGGGGGGATATGGGGAGGATATGGGGGGATATGGGGGGATATGGTGGGGATATGGGGGGATATGGGGGGATATGGGGGGATATGGGGGGGATATGGGGGGATATGGTGGGATATGGGGGATATAGAGGGATATAGGGGGATATAGGGGGATATGGGGGGATATGGGGGGATATAGGGGGATATGGGGGGGATATGGGGGGATATGGTAGGATATGGGGGTATATGGGGGGATATGGGGGGATATGGGGGGATATGGGGGGATATAGGGGGATATGGGGGATATAGAGGGGATATAGGGGGGATATGGGGGGATATAGGGGGGATATAGGGGGGATATGGGGGGATATGGGGGGATATGGGGGGATATGGGGGGATATGGGGAGGATATGGGGGGATATAGGGGGATATAGGGGGGATATAGGGGGGATATGGGGGATATAGGGGGGATATGGGGGATATGGGGGTATATGGGGGGATATGGGGGGGATATGGGGGATATGGGGGGATATGGGGAGGATATGGGGGGATATAGGGGGATATAGGGGGGATATAGGGGATATGGGGGGCTATGGGGGATATGGGGGGGATATGGGGGGATATGGGGGGATATGGGGGGGTATGGGGGGATATGGGGGGATATAGGGGGATATGGGGGGATATGGGAGATATGGGGGGATATGGGGGGATATAGGGGGATATGGGGGGATATGGGGTATTTAATTTGGGGGGGGTCTCACCCTAAGACCACGTCGACGGGGAGCTGGGATAACAGGGACCCAATTGGGGTCAGGGATTCGGTGTCGTCCAAAGCACCTTGAGATTGAAGGTAATGGATGGAGGAATCCAGGCTGGATGGGGAGGGGGGGTCCAGGAAGGGGAAGGAGCGGGGGTCTCCCAGCCCCATGCTTTTTAACTAAGGGGGGGGCATAGGGGTATAGGGGGGTATAGGGGGGGATATGGGGGGGATATGGGGGGATATGGGGGGATAGGGGGGTTATAGGGGCGGATATGGGGGGTATAGGGGGTATAGGGGGGGATATGGGGGGGGCATAGGGGGGATATGGGGGGTATAGGGGGTATAGGGGGGGATATGGGGGGTATAGGGGGGTTGTGGGGGGATATAGGGGGGTATAGGGGGATATGGGGGGTATAGGGGGGTATAGGGGGGGATATGGGGGGTATAAGGGGGGATGGGGGGTATAGGGGGGGATATGGGGGGTATAGGGGGTATAGGGGGGGTATAGGGGGGGATATGGGGGGTATAGGGGGGATATGGGGGGTATATAAAGGGGATGGGGGGTATAGGGGGGTTACGGGGGGTATAGGGGGGGATATGGGGGGTATAGGGGGGGCATGGGGGGTATAGGGGGGTTAGGGGGGGTATAGGGGGGGATATGGGGGGTATAGAGGGGATGGGGGGGGTATAGGGGGTAAAGGGGGTATAGGGGGGTATAAGGGGGGTATAGGGGGGGATATGGGGGGTATAGGGGGTATAGGGGGTGATATGAGGGGTATAGGGGGGTTAGGGGGGGATATAGGGGGGGATATGGGGGGTATAGGGGGATGGGGGGGTATAGAGGGAATGGGGGGGGTATAGGGGGGGATATGGGGGGTATAGGGGGGATGGGGGGGTTATAGGGGGGATATGGGGGGTATAGGGGGGGTTATAGGGGGTATAGGGGGGTATAGGGGGTATAGGGAGGTTAGGGTGGGTATAGGGGGGGATATGGGGGGTATAGAGGGGGATATGGGGGGTTATAGGGGGTATAGGGGGGATGGGGGGGGTATAGGGGGGGATATGGGGGGATAGGGGGGGATAGGGGGGGATAGGGGGGATATGGAGGATAGGTGGGGATATGGGGGGATGGAGGGGGTATAGGGGGGTTGTGGGGGGATATAGGGGGGATGGGGGGGGCATATAGGGGGGATGGGGGGGGTATGGGGGGGAGGAGGGTATAGGGGGGTTAAAGGGGGGATATGGGTATATAGGGGGGGATATGGGGGGTATGGGGGGGGATATGGGGGGTATAGGGGGTATAGGGGGGTATATGGGGGGATATTGGGGGGTATAAGGGGGTATGGGAGGGTATAGGGGGGGTTAGGGGTGGATATAGGGGGGGATATGGGGGGTATAGGGAGGATAGGGGGGTATAGGGGGGGATATGAGGGGTATGGGGGGGATATGGGGGTTGTGGGGGGGATATGGGGGGTATAGGGGGTATATGGGGGGATATGGGGGGTATAGGGGGTAAAGGGGGGGGTATAGGGGGGATATGGGGGGATATGGGGGTTAGCGGGGGATATGGAGGGTATAGGGGGGTTAGGGGGGGATATAGGGGGGGATATGGGGGGTTAGGGGGGATAGGGTGGGATATGGGAGGTATAGGGGGGATATGGGGGATATAGGGGGGATGGGGGGGGATAGGGGGTAAAGGGGGGTATAGGGGGGATATGGGGAAAGAGGGAGAGAAATGAAGAC
>NW_028188988.1:334747-360756 GCF_054131305.1 Coturnix japonica
ATAACACGGTACCGGGATTCGGAACCGGGACTTATAACACGGTACCGGGATTTATAACACAGAACCGGGCTTTAATTTCACGGTACCGGGTCCCTTTAAGCCGGTAATTGGACTCGGAACCGGGATTTACAATTAGAACCGGGTCATACCGAACCCTACAGACCCAAACCGGGGATTTACAGCTTGGAAACGGACCCGAACCGGAATCGGAACCGGGACTTAAAGACCCGAACCGGGACCCGGAGCCCCGAACCGGGGACTCCCATTGACAAACCGGGACCCGGAGCAAAGAACCGGGGGCTCCCATTGACGAACCAGGACCCCGAACCGGGACCGAACCGGGACCCGGAGCCCCGAACCGGGACTTCCATTAACGAACCGGGACCCGGAACCGGGACCGAACCGGGACCCGGAGCCCCAAACCGGGACTTCCATTGACGAACCGGGACCCGGAACCGGGACCGAACCGGGACCCGGAGCCCTGAACCGGGACTTCCATTAACGAACCGGGACCCGGAGCCCCGAACCGGGACTTCCATTAACGAACCGGGACCCGGAACCGGGACCCGAACCGGGGACTCCCATTAACGAACCGGGACCTGGAACCGGGACCGAACCGGGACCCAGAGCCCCGAACCGGGGACTCCCGTTGACGAACCGGGACCCGGAGACCCGAACCGGGGACTTCCATTAACGAACCGGGACCCGAACCGGGACCGAACCGGGACCCAGAGACCTGAACCAGGGACTCCCATTAACAAACCGGGACCCGGAGCCCCGAACCGGGACCCAGAGCCCTGAACCGGGACTTCCATTGACGAACCGGGACCCGAACCGGGACCGAACCGGGACTTCCATTGACGAACCGGGACCCGGAACCGGGACCGAACCGGGACTTCCATTAACGAACCAGGACCCGAACCGGGACCGAACCGGGACTTCCATTAACGAACCGGGACCCGAACCGGGACCGAACCGGGACCGAACCGGGACCTGGAACCG
Organism: Coturnix japonica; assembly: GCF_054131305.1. Classification (NCBI taxonomy): domain Eukaryota; kingdom Metazoa; phylum Chordata; class Aves; order Galliformes; family Phasianidae; genus Coturnix; species Coturnix japonica. The sequence goes on from NW_028188988.1 coordinate 335,750, forward strand.
GGATCCGAACCGGGTTTCTATTGAACCGGGACCCGGAACCGGGACTTCCATTGATAAACGGGAGCCCGGAACCGGAGACCCGAACCGGGATCTAACAGAGTCGAACCGGAGCTCGGAACCGGGTCATTCCATCTCCGAACCGGGTTTAGAACCGGGACTTCCACAACCGAACCGGAACCGGGACTTTAACCGGGACCCCAGAGCAGCGAACCGGGACTTCTATTACCAAACTGGAACCGGAGCTCGGAACCGGAGCCGGGTATTTCTATTACCGAACCGGAACCGGGTTTGTCCATTACCGAACCGGGATTCAGAACCAGAACCGGAACCGGAGACTTTTAGTGTTGATTTCCACCGCCGAACCGGGCTCAGAACCGGGATTTTCATCGTTGAACCGGATTATTTCACATCCGAACCGGGATCAGAACCGGGATCAGAACCGGAACCGAACCGGGACCAGAACCGGGGATTTATAACCGAATTAAAGGCTAAAACCGGTTGTTTCAAGCTTAAAACCGCTACTGGATCCTATAACCGAACCGGAACCGAACCGGAACCGGAACCGAACCGGGACCAGAACCGGGGATTTATAACCGAATTAAAGCCTAAAACCGGTTGTTTCAAGCTTAAAACCGCTACCGGATCCTATAACCGAACCGAACCGGAACTGAAACCGAACCGGGACCAGAACCGGGGATTTATAACCGAATTAAAGCCTAAAACCAGTTGTTTCAAGCTCAAAACCGGAACCGGACCGGAACCGAACCGGAACCGGAACCGAACCGGAACCGAACCGGGACCAGAACCGGGGATTTATAACCGAATTAAAGCCTAAAACCGGTTGTTTCAAGCTCAAAACCGGAACCGAACCGGAACCGAACCGAACCGGAACCGAACCGGACCGGGACCGAACCGGGACCGAACCGGACCGGGACCGGAACCGAACCGAACCGGAACTAAACCGGAACCGAACCGGAACCGGAACCGAACCGGAACCGGAACCGAACCGGAACCGGAACCGAACCGAACCCCCCCGTTATACGATGCCATTAAAGCCTTTTTAACTAGGCCTCAAACGCAACCTTGGCTTGGAGACGTGATTCAAGTCGGCCCGGGGCCATGTATCAAGGTTTCCCGGGGGATTACGATTCCGGTTCACGTTGTAGTTCGTCTCCATCGGTTGAATCTCAATATATTTCATCGGTGGATTCGTTCGGTAGCCCGACAACGACGGCTGCCGTTCAGGTAACGAACCGGAAGGGGGCGCATCAGGAAACCGGAAGGGGCGGAGCTTAATGCGTGCGTGACGCTAGTTGTAACGTAACGTGGTGACGCACGTGCGTTGCGTACGTGCGTGCGTAGAGCGAGGAGCCGCCGTGCTGACGTCACGCGGGGTTTGGCCAATGGGAAGGGGGAGGGGGCGGGGTTAGTGGGGTTGCCATATATGGGAGTGAGCTCGGTTATATTATGAATGAAAGGGGGCGTGGTCTAATTGTGGCCACGCCCACTTTGCGTAGTAAGGGGGCGTGGCTTAGTGTCTTCTGTTGTTCTCAATGGGAGGAGGGGGTTCCCATTTAACTTAATGGGAGGGGGTTCCCATTTAACTTAATGGGAGGGGGGTCCCCATTGAACTTAATGGAAAGGGGGGGGGTCCTCAAATTAAGGGGTCCTATTTAACTTAATGGAGGGGGGGTGGGCTGATTTTACCCTGTGGGGGGGTTGGGGGCTATTTGGGGTTGCCCCCCACGTAATTAAATTGGGGGGGGGGTCGCTTAATTTAATATAGAGGGGTCTCTATTTGGGACCCCCCCCCCATGTGTATATATGAGCTTAGACCCCCCCCTCTATATGTATATATATGAGCTTGCGGGGGGGGTTGGGGGTCTCACTCCCCCCCTTGCCGCCCCATAGACCCCATATCCCCCCCCCACCCCATTGACCCCCCTCTATATGTCTATATATATGACCTTGGGGGTCTCACTCTCCCCCCACCCCATTGACCCCCTTCTATATGTCTATATATGACCCTGGGGGGGTGGTTGGGGGTCTCACTCCCCCCTACCCCCCCTATAGACCCAATATCCCCCCCCTGCCCCCCCATAGACCCATAGACCCAATACCCCCCCCCCCCCCACCCCATTGACCCCCCTCTATATGTATATATATGACCCTGGGGGGGTACTTGGGGGTCTCACTCCCCCCCTACCCCCCCATAGACCCAATATCTCCCCCCTGCCCCCCCATAGATCCCCCTCTATATGTATATATATGACCTTGGGGGTCTCACTCTCCCCCTACCCCCCCATTGACCCCCTTCTATGGGTGTATATATGACCTTGGGGGGGGTACTTGGGGGTCTCACCCCCCCCACCCCCCCATAGACCCAATATCCCCCCCCCCCCCCACCCTTGACCCCCCTCTATATGTATATATATGACCTTGGGTGGGTGGTTGGGGGTCTCACTCACCCTCTACCCCCCCATAGACCCCCCTCTATGTGTATATATGACCCTGGGGGGGGGTGGTTGGGGGTCTCACTCCCCCCCTACCCCCCCCCCACCCCATTGACCCCCTTCTATGGGTATATATATGACCTTGGGGGGGTGGTTGGGGGTCTCACCCCCTTCTATGGGTGTATATATGACCCTGGGGGGGGTACTTGGGGGTCTCACTCCCTCCCCACCCCATAGATTGACCCCTATCTCCCCCCCCTATAGGATTGCAGTACATTGGTTGACCCCCCTCTATATGTCTATATATGACCCTGGGGGGGTACTTGGGGGTCTCACTCCTCCCCAACCCCCCCATAGACCCCATATCCCCCCCCCCACCCCATAGACCCCCCTCTATATGTCTATATATGACCCTGGGGGGGTACTTGGGGGTCTCACTCCCCCCTACCCCCCCATAGACCCCACTGACCCACATCTCCCCCCATCCCCACCCCACTGACCCCCCTCTATGTGTATATATGAGCTTAGACCCCCTCTATATGTCTATATATGACCTTGGGGGGGTGGTTGGGGGTCTCACTCCCCCCCTACCCCCATAGACCCAATATCCCCACCCCCACCCCATTGACCCCCCTTCTATGTCTATATATGACCCTGGGGGGGTGGTTGGGGGTCTCACTCCCCCCCTAACCCCATAGACCCCATATCCCCCCCCTCACCCCCCCATAGACCCAATATCCCCCCCCCCCCACCCCATTGACCCCCCTCTCTATGTCTATATATGACCCTGGGGGGGTACTTGGGGGTCTCACTCCCCCACCACCCCATAGATTGACCCCCATCTCCCCCCCCATATAGGATTGCAGTACATTGGTTGACCCCCTTCTATGTGTATATATGAACCTGGGGGGGTGGTTGGGGGTCTCACTCCCCCCCTACCCCCCCATAGACCCCATATCCCCCCACCCCCACCCCATTGACCCCCCTCTATATGTATATATATGACCTTGGGGGTCTCACTCACCCCCTACCCCCCCATTGACCCCCTTCTATGGGTGTATATATGAACCTGGGGGGTTACTTGGGGGTCTCACTCACCTCCTACCCCCCCATAGACCCAATATCCCCCCCCTGCCCCCCCATAGACCCCCCTCTATATGTCTATATATGACCTTGGGGTGGTGGTTGGGGGTCTCACTCCCCCCCTACCCCATAGACCCCCCTCTATATGTATATATATGACCTTGGGGGTCTCACTCTCCCCCTACCCCCCCATTGACCCCCATCTATGTCTATATATGACCTTGGGGGGGTGGTTGGGGGTCTCACTCCCCCCCTAAGCCCCCATTGATCCCCTTTTATGGGTATATAAATGACCTTGGGGGGGGTGGTTGGGGGTCTCACTCTCCCCCTAACCCCCCATAGACCCCATTGACCCCCATCTCCCCCCCTATAGACCCAATATCCCCCCACCCCCACCCCATTGATCCCCCTCTATATGTCTATATATGACCCTGGGGGGGTGGTTGGGGGTCTCACTCACCCCCTACCCCCTCATTGACCCCCATCTATGTATATATATGAACCTGGGGGGTACTTGGGGGTCTCACTCCCCCCCTACCGCCCCCCCACCCCATTGACCCCCTTCTATGGGTATATATATGACCTTGGGGGGGTGGTTGGGGGTCTCACCCCCTTCTATGGGTGTATATATGAACCTGGGGGGGTACTTGGGGGTCTCACTCCCCCCCCACCCCATAGAATGACCCCCATCTCCCCCCTATAGGATTGCAGTCCATTGGTTGACCCCCTTCTATGTGTATATATGAACCTGGGGGGGTACTTGGGGGTCTCACTCACCCCCCACCCCATTGACCCCCATCTATGTCTATATATGACCCTGGGGGGGTGGTTGGGGGTCTCACTCCCCCCCTACCCCCCTCCCCACCCCATTGACCCCCTTCTATGGGTATATATATGACCTTGGGGGGGTGGTTGGGGGTCTCACCCCCTTCTATGGGTGTATATATGAACCTGGGGGGGTGGTTGGGGGTCTCACTCCCCCCCTACCCCCACATTGACCCCCATCTATGTCTATATATGACCTTGGGGGGGGTGGTTGGGGGTCCCACTGCCCCCCTAACCTCCCTACCCCCCCATAGACCCCATATCCCCCCACCCCCACCCCATTGACCCCCCTCTATATGTCTATATATGACCTCAGGGGGGTACTTGGGGGTCTCACTCCCCCCCCACCCCATAGATTGACCCCCATCTCCCCCCCCCACCCCATTGACCCCCCTCTATATGTCTATATATGACCCTGGTGGGGTACTTGGGGGTCTCACTCCCCCCCCACCCCATAGATTGACCCCTATCTCCCCCTATAGGATTGCAGTACATTGGGTGACCCCCTCTATATGTCTATATATGACCTTGGGGGGGTCCCCACCCCATTGACCCCCCTCTATATGTCTATATATGACCTTAGGGGGGGGTACTTGGGGGTCTCACTCCCCCCCCCACCCCATAGATTGACCCCTATCTCCCCCCTATAGGATTGCAGTCCATTGGTTGACATGCCCGGCTCCTTCGTCCCTACGGTGACGGCCATAACGAGCAGCCAGGACCTTCAGTGGTTGGTTCAACCCACCCTCATCTCTTCGGTGGCTCAAACTCAAGCCCCCCCCCCACAACAACAACAACAACCCCCCCACCATCATCATCATCATCATCATCCTCAACCTGGGGGTCCTATGGCACAACAACAACAACCTTCATCATCATCATCATCCTCGTGCCCTGTTGATCCTTATGACCTTCCAGGACCCAGTTATTCTGGTGCTGCTGGTGGGATGGGGGGGTTTTCTACAGCCCCCCCCCCTGTGAGAGCGACGAGGGTCAGAGTGAGACGGAGCAGGGATGAGACGGTGAGTATATGGGGGGGGGGCACTGAATAGGGGACCCTAAATAGGGGACCCTAAACCTGGACCCCAATAGGGACCCCAAATGGGGACCCCAAATAGGGACCCCAAAGCAGGACCCCATAACAGGAGCCTTGACCCTAAATAGAGACCCTAAACCTGGACCCCATAACAGGCCCCTTGTCCCCAGTCTGGGTCTCTTGACCCCAAATAGGGACCCTAAATGGGGACCCTAAATAGGGACCCTAAACATGGGCCCCATAACAGGCCCCTTGACCCCAAATGGGGACCCTAAATATGGGACCCCAAAGCAGGACCCCATAACAGGCCCCTTGACCCCAAATAGGAACCCTAAACCTGGACCCCAAATGGGGACCCTAAATATGGGACCCCAAATAGGGACCCCAAAGCAGGACCCCATAATAGGAGCCTTGACCCTAAACCTGGACCCCAATAGGGACCCTAAACCAGGACCCCAAATGGGACCCTAAATATGGGACCCCAAATATGGGACCCCAAAGCAGGACCCCAAATGGGGACCCTAAACCTGGACCCCAATAGGGACCCCATAATAGAGGAGCCTTGACCCCAAATAGGGACCCCAATAGGGACCCTAAACCTGGACCCTAAAACAGGCCCCTTGTCCCCAACCTGGGGCTCTTGACCCCAAATAGGGACCCCAAATAGGGACCCTAAACAAGGACCCCATAACAGGAGCCTTGACCCCAAATAGGGACCCCAATAGGGACCCTAAATGGGGACCCTAAACCAGGACCCCAAATGGGGACCCTAAATATGGGACCCTAAACCTGGATCCCAAAGCAGGACCCCGTAACAGGAGCCTTGACCCCTAAATAGGGACCCCAAATGGGGACCCTAAACCTGGACCCCAAATGGGGACCCTAAATATGGGACCCCAAAGGAGGACCCCATAACAGGAGCCTTGACCCCAAATAGGGACCCTAAATGGGGACCCCAAATATGGGACCCTAAATATGGGACCCCAAATGGGGACCCCAAATGGGGACCCTAAATATGGGACCCTAAATATGGGACCCCAAATGGGGACCCTAAATATGGGACCCCAAAGCAGGACCCCAAAGCAGGACCCCATAATAGGAGCCTTGACCCTAAACCTGGACCCCAAATAGGGACCCTAAATGGGGACCCTAAACCTGGACCCCAAATGGGGACCCTAAATATGGGACCCCAAAGCAGGACCCCATAACAGGAGCCTTGACCCCAAATAGGGACCCTAAATATGGGACCCCAAATATGGGACCCCAAATGGGGACCCTAAATATGGTACCCTAAATGGGGACCCTAAATATGGGACCCTAAATATGGGACCCTAAATATGGGACCCCAAAGCAGGACCCTAAACCAGGACCCCAAATATGGGACCCCAAATATGGGACCCCAAATATGGGACCCCAAATATGGGACCCCAAAGCAGGACCCCATAACAGGAGCCTTGACCCCATAATAGGAGCCTTGACCCCAAATAGGGACCCCAAACAAGGACCCCATAACAGGCCCCTTGACCCCAAATAGGGACCCTAAATGGGGACACTAAACATGGGACCCCAAATATGGGACCCCAAAGCAGGACCCCAAATGGGGACCCTAAACCTGGACCCCATAACAGGAGCCCAATGACCCCAAATTGGGTTGGGATTGGGGTTGGGCCCCATAACCTGTTCCCAAAGACCCCAAGTTGGGTTGGGTTGGCGTTGGTTGGGCTCATTCTATGTCTCCCATTACTCTCCCCATTCCCACCCCATTAACGATGTCCCCCCACCCCATATCCCCCCTATTATGGACCCCATAACAGCTGACCCCAGAGGAGGAGGAGAAACGTCGCGTCCGTAGAGAGAGGAACAAATTGGCGGCAGCCAAATGTCGGAACCGACGTCGGGAGCTGACGGACCGACTGCAGGCGGTGAGGTTATGGGGCAGGGGGGGCACTTAATATGGGGCTCTATGGGGTGGGGTGATGGCTTATGGGGTTGGTAAGTGGGTAGGGGGGAATGGGGGGGAAGGGGGTGTCTTATGTTGGGGGTTTGGGGGGTTGGGGGGTGTTGGATGGGGGGATGTGGTGGTCCTGTGTTGTCTATGGGGTCGGTGGTGGCCCTATGTCGTCTATGGGGTCAGTGGTGGCCCTATGTCGTCTATGGGGTCGGTGGTGGCCCTATGTCGTCTATGGGGGATAGTGGCAGCCCTATGTCACATATGGGGCTGTTGGATGGGGGCTGTGGTGGTCCCATGTTGTCTATAGGGTCAGTGGTGGCCCTATGTCATCTATGGGGTCATAGGATGGGGACATGGTGGTCCCGTGTCATCTATGGGGTCGGTGGTGGCCCTATGTCGTCTATGGGGGATAGTGGTGGCCCTATGTCGTCTGTGGGGGATAGTGGTGGCCCTATGTCATCTATGGGGTCAGTGGTGGCCCTATGTCGTCTATGGGGCTGTTAGATAGGGATAACGGTGGTCCCATGTCACCTATGGGGACAGTGGGGGCCCTATGTCATCTATGGGGTCATTGGATGGGGACATGGTGGTCCCATGTCATCTATAGGGACAGTGGTGGCCCTACATCACATATGGGGCTGTTGGATGGGGGGCTGTGGTGGTCCTGTGTTGTCTATGGGGGGCAGTGGTGGCCCTATGTCGTCTATGGGGTCAGTGGTGGCCCTATGTCGTCTATGGGGTCAGTGGTGGCCCCATGTTGTCTATGGGGGATAGTGGTGGCCCTATGTCATCTATGGGGTCAGTGGGGGCCCCATGTCGTCTATGGGGTCGGTGGTGGCCCTATGTCATCTATGGGGTCAGTGGGGGTCCCATGTCGCCTATGGGGACAGTGGTGGTCCTAAGTTGCCCATAGGGACTTTGGATGGGGGGCTGTGGTGGTCCCATGTCGTCTATGGGGTCGGTGGGGGCCCCATGTCGTCTATGGGGGATAGTGGTGGCCCTATGTCGTCTATGGGGTCAGTGGTGGCCCTATGTCATCTATGGGGTTGGTGGTGGTCCCATATCGCCTATAGGGACAGTGGTGGCCCTATGTCATCTATGGGGCTGTTGGATGGGGGGCTGTGGTGGTCCCGTGTTGTCTATGGGGACAGTGGTGGCCCTATGTCGTCTATGGGGGGCAGTGGTGGCCCTATGTCGTCTATGGGGTCAGTGGGGGTCCCATGTCACCTATAGGGACAGTGGTGGCCCTAAGTTGCCCATAGGGACTTTGGATGGGGGGCTGTGGTGGTCCCGTGTCGTCTATAGGGGATAGTGGTGGCCCTATGTCATCTATGGGGTCGCTGGTGGCCCTATGTCGTCTATGGGGTCAGTGGTGGTCCCATGTCATCTATGGGGTCAGTGGGAGCCCCATGTCGCCTATAGGGACAGTGGTGGTCCCAGGTTGTTTATAGGGTCTGTGGATGGGGATAATGGTGGTCCCATGTCGTCTATGGGGGATAGCGGTGGCCCTATGTTGTCTATGGGGTCAGTGGTGGCCCTATGTCATCTATGGGGTCATTGGATGGGGACATGGTGGTCCCGTGTCGTCTATGGGGGATAGTGGTGGCCCCATGTCATCTATGGGGTCGGTGGTGGCCCCATGTCATCTATGGGGTCAGTGGTGGCCCCATGTCGTCTATGGGGGATAGTGGTGGCCCCATGTCGTCTATGGGGTCATTGGATGGGGACATGGTGGTCCCGTGTCGTCTATGGGGGATAGTGGTGGCCCCATGTCATCTATGGGGTCGGTGGTGGCCCCATGTCATCTATGGGGTCAGTGGTGGCCCCATGTCGTCTATGGGGGATAGTGGTGGCCCCATGTCGTCTATGGGGGATAGTGGTGGCCCTATGTCGTCTATGGGGTCGGTGGTGGCCCTATGTCGTCTATGGGGGATAGTGGTGGCCCTATGTCATCTATGGGGACAGTGGTGGCCCTATGTCGTCTATGGGGTCAGTGGTGGCCCCATGTCATCTATGGGGGATAGTGGTGGCCCCATGTCGTCTATGGGGGATAGTGGTGGCCCTATGTCATCTATGGGGTTGGTGGTGGCCCTATGTCATCTATGGGGTCAGTGGTGGCCCTATGTCATCTATGGGGTCAGTGGGGGTCCCATGTCGTCTATGGGGGGCAGTGGTGGCCCCATGTCGTCTATGGGGGTCAGTGGTGGCCCCATGTCGTCTATGGGGTCAGTGGTGGCCCTATGTTGTCTATGGGGGATAGTGGTGGCCCTATGTCGTCTATGGGGGGCAGTGGTGGTCCCGTGTCGCCTATAGGGACAGTGGTGGCCCTATGTCATCTATGGGGCTGTTGGATGGGGGGCTGTGGTGGTCCCGTGTTGTCTATGGGGTCAGTGGTGGCCCCATGTCATCTATGGGGTCAGTGGTGGCCCTATGTCGTCTATGGGGTCGGTGGTGGCCCTATGTCGTCTATGGGGTCAGTGGTGGCCCCATGTCGTCTATGGGGGATAGTGGTGGCCCCATGTCGTCTATGGGGTCAGTGGTGGTCCCATGTCACCTATGGGGCTGTTGGATGGGGACATGGTGGTCCCGTGTTGTCTATAGGGGATAGTGGTGGCCCTATGTTGTCTATGGGGGGCAGTGGTGGTCCCTATGTCGTCTATGGGGTCAGTGGTGGCCCTGTGTCATCTATGGGGTCAGTGGGGGCCCCATGTCATCTATGGGGTCAGTGGTGGCCCTATGTCATCTATGGGGTCAGTGGTGGTCCCATGTCGTCTATGGGGTCAGTGGGGGCCCTATGTCATCTATGGGGTCAGTGGTGGCCCTATGTCATCTATGGGGTCAGTGGTGGTCCCATGTCGTCTATGGGGTCAGTGGTGGCCCTATGTCATCTATGGGGTCAGTGGTGGCCCTATGTCATCTATGGGGTCAGTGGGGGCCCTATGTCATCTATAGGGACAGTGGTGGCCCCATATCATCTATAGGGACAATAGTGGTCCCATGTCACTTATGGGGCTGTTGGATGGGGGTAATGGTGGTCCCAACCCTACCCCAACCCTATTGATCTACCCCAACCCTATTGATCTACCCCAACCCTATTGATCTCCCCCCACCTCAACGACCCTCTTATCTCTCTCCCCCCTCCCCAATGACCATCAATGATGATCAATATGGTCGCAATAGACCCAAAGTAGATCAGCATCACCCCAACTCTATTGATCTACCCCCACCTCAATGACCCCCCTTATGGGTCCCCAACCCTATTGATCCACCCCCACCTCAACGACCCCCTTATGGTTCCCCCCGACCCCAAATAACATCAGTGATGACCAAGATGGTCGCAATGGGCTCAAAGCAGATCAACATCACTCCAACCCTATTGATCTACCCCAACCCTATTGATCTACCCCCACCTCAATGACCCCCTTATGGGTTCCCCCCAACCCCAAAGGCCATCAATGATGACCAATATGGTCCCCAAGACCCAAAGACCATCAAGATGGTGGCAATGGGCCCAACCCTATTGATCTACCCCAACCCTATTGATCTACCCCAACCCTATTGATCTACCCCCACCTCAATGACCCCCTTATATGTCCCCCCCAACCCCAAAGACCATCAACGATGACCAAGATGGTCGCAATAGACCCAAAGTAGATCAACATCACCCCAACCCTATTGATCGACCCCAACCCTATTGATCTACCCCCACCTCAACGACCTCCTTATGGGTCCCCTCAACCCCAAAGACCATCAATGATGACCAATATGGTCCCCAAGACCCAAAGACCATCAAGATGGTGGCAATGGGCCCAACCCTATTGATCTACCCCAACCCTATTGATCTACCCCCACCTCAACGACCCCCTTATGGGTCCCCAACCCTATTGATCCACCCCCACCTCAACGACCCCCTTATGGTTCCCCCCCACCCCAAATAACATCAATGATGACCAATATGGTCGCAATAGGCTCAAAGCTTATCAGCATCACCCCAACCCTATTGATCTACCCCAACCCTATTGATCATGTACCCCAATCCTATTGATCATCTACCCCAACCCTATTGATCTACCCCCACCTCAACGACCCTCTTATGTCTCTCCCCCCTCCCCAATGACCATCAATGATGACCAAGATGGTCGCAATGGGCCCAACCCTATTGATCTACCCCCACCCTATTGATCTACCCCAACCCTATTGATCTCCCCCCACCTCAACGACCCTCTTATCTCTCCCCCCTCCCCCAATAACCCCCCCTACATTAGGAAACAGACCAACTCGAAGAAGAAAAAGCCGAACTGGAATCGGAAATCGCCGAACTCCAGAAAGAAAAAGAACGTCTTGAATTCGTTTTGGTTGCCCACGCTCCCGCTTGTAAGATCCCATATGAGGAACCCCTTCCATTGGGTGCCGGCCCCGTCGAGGTGAGCACCTTAAACAAGGAAGAACCATCGGGGCCCGTCACCTTCTCCTACCAGCCGGGCACCCAAGGTCCCTTCCCCAGCTGTATCTACGCGTCGGGGATCCCCCAAGTCCAACCTAACCCATCCTATACGTCTTCGTTTGTGTTCACCTACCCAGAGGGATCCACCTGCGGAGCCTCTCATCAGCGGAGCAGCAGCAGCGACCAGTCCTCGGACTCCTTGAATTCTCCCTCGCTCCTCGCGTTGTGAATGGCTTATCCCCCCCCCCAAACCCCATTATGAACCCACAACCCCCTCCCCAAGACCCACAACCCACTTTCATCCCTCTTATCCCCTTCCCCTTGGCCAAAATAAGGCTCGATCCCAACCCAACCAGGCTTGATATTGGATAGCGGGCACCTACTTCGGAACCGTGTTGGCGTTGGGTTGGGTTCTTCTATTTGGGCTGCCCAAAATAAGGCCTGATCCCAACCCAACCAGGCTTGATTTGGGGTTATTCGCCTCTTATTGGGTTCTTCTATTTGGGCTGCCCAAAATAAGGCCCGATCCCAACCCAACCAGGCTTGATTTGGGGTTATTCGCCTCTTATTGGGTTCTTCTATTTGGGCTGCCCAAAATAAGGCTCGATCCCAACCCAACCAGGCTTGATATTGGATAGCGGGCACCTCCTTCGGAACCACGTTGGTGTTGGGTTGGGTTCTTCTATTTGGGCAGCCCAAAATAAGGCTCGATCCCAACCCAACCAGGCTTGATTTGGGGTTATTCGCCTCTTATTGGGTTCTTCTATTTGGGGTTGGGGCGTTGGGTTGGGTTCTTTTATTTGGGCTGCTCAAAATAAGGCTCGATCCCAACCCAACCAGGCTTGATATTGGATAGCGGGCACCTCCTTCGGAACCGCATTGGTTTGGGTTCTTCTATTTGGGCTGCCCAAAATAAGGCTCGATCCCAACCCAACCAGGCTTGATTTGGGGTTATTCGCCTCTTATTGGGTTCTTCTATTTGGGCAGCCCAAAATAAGGCTCGATCCCAACCCAACCAGGCTTGATATTGGATAGCGGGCACCTCCTTCGGAACCGCGTTGGTGTTTTGGGTTCTTCTATTTGGGCTGCCCAAAATAAGGCTCGATCCCAACCCAACCAGGCTTGATATTGGATAGCGGGCACCTCCTTCGGAACCGCGTTGGTGTTGGGTTCTTATATTTGGGGTTGGGGCGTTGGTGTTGGGTTCTTCTATTTAAGCTGCCCAAAATAAGGCCCGATCCCAACCCAACCAGGCTTGATATTGGATAGCGGGCACCTCCTTCGGAACCACGTTGGTGTTGGGTTGGGTTCTTCTATTTGGGCTGCCCAAAATAAGGCTCGATCCCAACCCAACCAGGCTTGATATTGGATAGCGGGCACCTCCTTCGGAACCGCGTTGGCGTTGGGTTGGGTTCTTCTATTTGGGCTGCCCAAAATAAGGCCTGATCCCAACCCAACCAGGCTTGATTTGGGGTTATTCGCCTCTTATTGGGTTCTTCTATTTGGGCTGCCCAAAATAAGACTCGATCCCAACCCAACCAGGCTTGATTTGGGGTTATTCGCCTCTTATTGGGTTCTTCTATTTGGGGTTGGGGCGTTGGGTTGGGTTCTTCTATTTGGGCTGCCCAAAATAAGGCTCGATCCCAACCCAACCAGGCTTGATTTGGGGTTATTCGCCTCTTATTGGGTTCTTCTATTTGGGCTGCCCAAAATAAGGCTCGATCCCAACCCAACCAGGCTTGATTTGGTGTTATTCGCCTCTTATTGGGTTCTTCTATTTGGGCTGCCCAAAATAAGGCCTGATCCCAACCCAACCAGGCTTGATATTGGATAGCGGGCACCTCCTTTGGCCCCGCGTTGGTGTTGGGTTGGGTTCTTCTATTTGGGGTTGGGGCGTTGGGTTGGGTTCTTCTATTTGGGCTGCCCAAAATAAGGCTCGATCCCAACCCAACCACGCTTGATTTGGGGTTATTCGCCTCTTATTGGGTTCTTCTATTTGGGCTGCCCAAAATAAGGCTCGATCCCAACCCAACCAGGCTTGATATTGGATAGCGGGCACCTCCTTCGGAACCACGTTGGGTTGGGTTCTTCTATTTGGGCTGCCCAAAATAAGGCTCGATCCCAACCCAACCAGGCTTGATATTGGATAGCGGGCACCTCCTTCGGAACCGCGTTGGTTTGGGTTCTTCTATTTGGGGTTGGGGCGTTGGGTTGGGTTCTTCTATTTGGGCTGCCCAAAATAAGGCTCGATCCCAACCCAACCAGGCTTGATTTGGGGTTATTCGCCTCTTATTGGGTTCTTCTATTTGGGGTTGGGGCATTGGGTTGGGTTCTTCTATTTGGGCTGCCCAAAATAAGGCTCGATCCCAACCCCACCAGGCTTGATATTGGATAGCAGGCACCTCCTTCGGAACCGCGTTGGTGTTGGGTTGGGTTCTTCTATTTGGGCTGCCCATAATAAGGCTCGATCCCAACCCAACCAGGCTTGATTTGGGGTCATTCGCCTCTTATTGGGTTCTTCTATTTGGGGTTGGGGTGTTGGGTTGGGTTCTTCTATTTGGGCTGCCCAAAATAAGGCTCGATCCCAACCCAACCAGGCTTGATTTGGGGTCATTCGCCTCTTATTGGGTTCTTCTATTTGGGGTTGGGGTGTTGGGTTGGGTTCTTCTATTTGGGCTGCCCAAAATAAGGCTCGATCCCAACCCAACCAGGCTTGATTTGGGGTTATTCGCCTCTTATTGGGTTCTTCTATTTGGGGTTTTTGGGGGGGATTAAGGTATTTTGGGTTCTTGGAAGGTTTGTTGGGGTTTTTGGGGGGAGCTTTGGGTTCCAGTTGGGTTTTATGGTGGTTCTTCGGGCACCCATTGGGTTTTATGGCGGTTCTTTGAAGATTCATTGAGTTTTATGGTGGTTCTTCAAGGATTCATTGAGTTTTATGGCGGTTCTTTGGGCTCCCATTGGGTTTTATGGTGGTTCTTTGAAGATTCATTGAGTTTTATGGTAGTTCTTCAAGGATTCTTTGGGTTTTATGGTGGTTCTTAATGGATTCGTTGAGTTTTATGGTGGTTCTTAGGGCTCCCATTGAGTTTTATGGTGGTTCTTCAAGGATTAGTTGAGTTTCATGGTGGTTCTTTGAAGATTCATTGGGTTTTATGGTCGTTCTTTGGGCTCCCATTGGGTTTTATGGTCGTTCTTTGGCTTTTCATTGGGTTTTATGGTCGGTTCTTTGAAGATTCATTGAGTTTTATGGTGGTTCTTTGGGCTCCCATTGGGTTTTATGGTGGTTCTACAAGGATTCATTGGGTTTTATGGTCATTCTTTGAAGATTCATTGAGTTTTATTGTGGTTCTTTGGACTTTCATTGGGTTTTATGGTGGTTCTTTGTGCCCCCATTGGGTTTTATGGTGGTTCTTTGAAGATTCATTGAGTTTTATGGTGGTTCTTTGGGCTCCCATTGGGTTTTATGGTGGTTCTTCAAGGATTCATTGAGTTTTATGGTGGTTCTTTGGACTCTCATTGGGTTTTATGATGGTTCTTCAAGGATTCATTGAGTTTTATGGTGGTTCTTTGAAGATTCATTGAGTTTTATGGTGGTTCTTCAAGGATTCTTTGGGTTTTATGGTGGTTCTTAATGGATTCATTGAGTTTTATGGCGGTTCTTCGGACTTTTGTTGGGTTTAATGGTGGTTCTTTGAAGATTCATTGAGTTTTATGGCAGTTCTTTGAAGATTCTTTGGGTTTTATGGTGGTTCTTCAAGGATTAGTTGAGTTTTATGGCGGATCTTCGGACTTTTGTTGAGTTTAATGTTGGTTCTTTGAAGATTCTTTGGGTTTTATGGTCGTTCTTAGGGCTCCCATTGGGTTTTATGGTGGTTCTTTGAAGATTCATTGAGTTTTATGGTGGTTCTTTGAAGATTCATTGAGTTTTATGGTAGTTCTCCAAGGATTCATTGAGTTTTATGGCAGTTCTTCGGGCTCCCATTGAGTTTTATGGTGGTTCTTCAAGGATTAGTTGAGTTTCATGGTGGTTCTTTGAAGATTCATTGGGTTTTATGGTCGTTCTTTGGGCACCCATTGGGTTTTATGGTGGTTCTTAATGGATTCGTTGAGTTTTATGGTGGTTCTTTGAAGATTCATTGAGTTTTATGGTGGTTCTTTGTGCTCCCATTGGGTTTTATGGTCGTTCTTTGGCCTTTCATTGGGTTTTATGGTGGTTCTTTGGGCTCCCATTGGGTTTTATGGTGGTTCTTAATGGATTCATTGAGTTTTATGGTGCTTCCTTGGACATTCATTGGGTTTTATGGTCGTTCTTTGGGCTCCCATTGGGTTTTATGGCAGTTCTTTGGGCTCCCATTGGGTTTTATGGTGGTTCTTCAAGGATTCTTCGGGTTTTATGGTGATTCTTTGGGCTCCCATTGGATTTTATGGTGGTTCTTAATGGATTCTTTGGGTTTTATGGTGCTTCCTTGGACATTCATTGGGTTTTATGGCGGTTCTTCAAGGATTCATTGAGTTTTATGGTGGTTCTTTGGGCTCCCATTGGGTTTTATGGTCGTTCTTTGGCCTTTCATTGGGTTTTATGGTCGTTCTTTGGCCTTTCATTGGGTTTTATGGTCGTTCTTTGTGCCCCCATTGGGTTTTATGGTCGTTCTTTGGCCTTTCATTGGGTTTTTATGCCTATTTTTGAGCCTTTTTGGGCCATTTTGGGTTTCTAGCCCCCATTTTGGGTCGCCTTTATCACCGCGGTGCGTTGGAGGTGCCCTTACCACGTCCCCAATGTCCCCATCACTTCTAATGTCCCCAATGGGGCCCCAAGCTCCATCTCCATCCCTATAGCGATGGCCATAAAGGCGTCCCCAAGCCCCACATCGTCCTATGGGATTTCATTGGGGGGGGGGGGGGACTTCATATGGGGGTTATCCCTTATGGGGACAATGGCAATGTCCCATCTCCACCCCCATTGAGAACATCCCCATAGTGTCAACTTAGAGGGCCCTCAACCCATTTGGGGTGACCCCACCCCATTGTAGGCCCCATTGAGGGTGTCCCCACCCATTGAGGGTGCCCCCAACCCCTTGTAGGTCCCATTGGGGGTGTCCCCAACCCATTGTAGTCCCCATTGAGGGTGTCCCCACCCCATTGAGGATGCCCTCACCCCATTGTAGGCCCCATTGGGGGTCCCCCCATCCCATTGGGGCTGCCCCCAACCCCTTGTAGGTCCCATTGAGGGTACCCCCATCCCACTGAGGGTGTCCCCACCCCATTGAGGATGCCCCCAACCCATTGTAGGTCCCATTGTGGATGCCCCCACCCCATTGGGGTTGTCCCCACCCCATTGAGGGTGTCCCCAACCCATTGTAGGTCCCATTGAGGGTACCCCCATCCCATTGAGGGTACCCCCATCCCATTGGGGGCGTCCCCACCCCATTGAGGGTACCCCCACCCCATTGGGGCTGCCCTCAACCCATTGTAGGTCCCATTGGGGGCATCCCCACCCCATTGAGGGTACCCCCACCCCATTGACGGTGTCCCCAACCCATTGTAGGCCCCATTGTGGATGCCCCCACCCCATTGAGGGTGCCCCCACCCCATTGTTAAGCCCCACTGGGGGTACTCCCACCCCATTGGGGTTGTCCCCCACCCCATTGAATCTCCCCTTAAGAATATCCCCATTGGAGACCCCCATTGGACATGACCCCCACCCCACACCCCCCCATTTCACCCCATCCCCCATTAAATGCTCCACCGCTGATGCTGGGGCTCCAGCCCCATTATCCCTTCGTGTGTCCCCACCCCCCCTTTTAACCCCTCCCTATAATATCCCCCCTCCCGCACGCCGACCCCCCCCCCCCCCAATTTTAATCCTCCCCCCCCACCCCAAAGCTTTGCTCGGCGTTGACTCTGTTCTCTCTCTCTATGTATTATACGAACTATATATTATTATATATATAAATATATATATTTTTGTTGCCCCCCCCCTTATTATCCCCCCCCCCCCCCCTCTCAATAGCTCCGGGAGACGTTTAATTTTGTATCATTAATGATGATGATGATAATTAATGTCGTTCCCAACTGCCTGTGCTGTATTTGTGACCATGTCGCCGTATTGGGGGGGGGGTTATTGGAGGGTGGGGGGGGGGGTTTGTTCTGCTCTTACCCCTTTGCTTCCCCCCCCCCCCCTTTTATTGTTAACCCCCCCCCCCCCCTCCCCTCAGTGATCAATAAAGCAGCTTTGGATCGAATACGACCCCCCCCCCTCCCATTGTGTTCTATTGTCATCCCCCCCCCCCCCCCCAGTGTTACTTTGTTGGGGGGGGGGGGGGGGGGTTGGAGGTGATGGGGGGGGGGACATGATGGCTATAGAGTGAATGGAGGACCATAGAGATGGTGGGAGGGCCATAGAGTTGGCTGGAGGACCATAGAGTTGGCTAGGAGGTGATAGAGTTGTTGGAGGACCTTAGAGTGGAGGGAGGACCATAGAGTGGTTGGATAACCTTAGAGTGGCTGGAGGGCCATAGAGTTGGTGGGAGGGCCATAGAGTTGGCAGGATGGTCATAGAGTTGACTGGAGGACCATAGAGTTGATGGAGGACCATAGAGTTGTTGGAGGACCTTAGAGTTGGCGGGAGGACCATAGAGTGGCAATGGGACCATAGAGTTGGCTGGAGGACTATAGAGTAACAGAAGAGACATAGAGTTGGTGGGAGGACCATAGAGTGGCTGGAGGACCATAAGAATGGTTGGATGACCTTAGAGTAGCTGGAGGGCCATAGAGATGGTGGGAAGATCATAGAGTTGGCTAGGAGGTGATAGAGTGGCAATGGGACCATAGAGTTGGCAGGATGGTCATAGAGTTAGTGGGAAGACCATAGAGTTGGTGGAGGACCATAGAGTAGTTGGAGGACCTTAGAGTGTTGGGAGGATCATAGAGTTGGCGGGAGGACCATAGAGTGGTTGGAAGACCATAGAGTTGTTGGAGGACCTTAGAGTGGCTGGAGGGCCATAGAGTTGGGAGAAAGACCATAGAGTTGGCAGGATGGTCATAGAGTTGGCTGGAGGACCATAGAGATGGTGGGAAGATCATAGAGTTGGCTAGGAGGTGATAGAGTGGCAATGGGACCATAGAGTTGGCAGGAGGATCATAGAGTGGCTGGAGGATGATAGAGAGGTTGGAGGACCATAGAGTTGTTGGAGGACCATAGAGTTGGCTGGAGGATCATAGAGCAGCTGGAGGACCATAGAGTTGTCAGGGGGGTGATAGAGTTGGCTGGAGGACCATAGAGTGGCTGGAGGACCATAGAGTGGTTGGAGGACCATAGAGTTGGCTAGGGGTTGATAGAGTGGCAGAAGGATCATAGAGTTGGTGGGAGGGCTATAGAGTGAATGGAGGGCCATAGAGATGGTGGGAGGGCCATAGAGTTGGCTGGAGGACCATAGAGTTGTTGGAGGACCTTAGAGTGGTGGGAGGACCATAGAGTTGGGAGAAGGCCCATAGAGTGGCAATGGGACCATAGAGTTGGTGGGAGGACCATAGAGTTGGCGAGGGGGTGATAGAGTGGCTGGAGGACCATAGAGTAGCTGCAGGGTCATAGAGTTGTTGGAGGACCTTAGAGTGGCAGGTGGGCCATAGAGTTGGCAGGAGGATCATAGAGTTGGTGGGAGGACCATAGAGTAGTTGGAGGACCTTAGAGTGTCGGGAGGATCATAGAGTTGGCTGGAAGACCTTAGAGTGGCAGGAGGACCATAGAGTTGTTGGAGGACCTTAGAGCGGTTGGAAGACCATAGAGTAGTGGGAGGACCATAGAGTGGCAGGTAGGCCATAGAGTTGGCTGGAGGATCATAGAGTAGGTGGGAGGACCATAGAGCGGTTGGAGGACCATAGAGTTGTTGGAGGACCTTAGAGTGGTGGGAGGACCATAGAGTTGGGAGAAGGCCCATAGAGTGGCAATGGGACCATAGAGTTGGCAGGAGGACCATAGAGTTGGCTGGAGGATCATAGAGAGGTTGGAGGACCATAGAGTTGTTGGAGGACCTTAGAGTGGCAGGTGGGCCATAGTGTTGGCTGGAGGATCATAGAGATGGTGGGAGGACCATAGAGTTGGCAGGATGGTCATAGAGTTGGCTGGAGGACCATAGAGAGGTTGGAGGACCATAGAGTTGGCTGGAGGATCATAGAGCAGCTGGAGGACCATAGAGTTGTCAAGGGTGTGATAGAGTGGCAGAAGGATCATAGAGTTGGTGGGAGGGCTATAGAGTTGGCTGAAGGGCCATAGAGTTGGAAGGGGGGTGATAGAGTGGCAATGGGACCATAGAGTTGGTGGGAGGACCATAGAGTTGGCGAGGGGGTGATAGAGTGGCTGGAGGACCTTAGAGCGGCTGGAGGACCATAGAGGTGTCAAGGGTGTGATAGAGTGGCAGAAGGATCATAGAGTTGGTGGGAGGCCCATAGAGTTAGTGGGAAGACCATAGAGTGGCTGGAGGACCATGGAGTTGTTGGAGGACCACACTAAAGGGTCCAAAATACCATAGAGACTTCCACAAAGAGATACCAGAAGGGCCACATCCCCAATATCCCCAATGAGAAGCGAAGCCGCCATTGGTTCAAGGCCTTGTTTATAGTGGGGGGGTTACAGCACTTCCGGGTTTGATTACATCACTTCCGGGTTTGATTACAACACTTCCGGGTTTGATTACATCACTTCCGGGTAGGTTACACCACTTCCGGATAGGTTACATCACTTCCGGGTGGGGGGGGTTAAAGCACTTCCGGGATGTGAGTGGGGGGGGGTAGTATAGGGTCCCCCACGCAAAGCATTATGGGATATATAGAGGGGGGTGGGGGTGGTCACGTGGGGTGTGCGTGTGGCTGGCAGCGGCTGTGAGGCCCCGCCCCCTCGTGTGACGTCATCGGGGGTTACTAGAGGTCACTTGGGGGGGGGATGTGTGTGGTCACGTGACACGCTGTGACCTCGAGTAACCCCAATGGGGGGGGGGGGGGGGGGCAGCTCTTGCACGAGGATGGGGGGGTTCACACGAGGGGGGGGGCACCTATAAAGTCTTATATACGAGGGCTGCCCTTGCACGAGGATTTTGCACGACTGTCTCTTGCACGAGGATGGGGCTGTTAACCTTCATAATGGCGGCTCTTGCACGAGGACGGGCCTTGCACGACGGTCTCTTGCACGAGGATCGCATTGAGTGGCTCTTGCACCATTACCTTGCACGAGGGGGGTTATTACATGCATATCTAGCACCATTATCTTGCACTAGGATCTCTCTTGCACGATGATTTTCCTTGCACAAGGATGTCTCTTGCACGAGGGCTGCTCTAGCACCGATCCCTTGCACGAGGGGACTTATTGCATGCAACTCTTGCACCAGTCTCCTCTTGCACAAGTATCTCTTGCACGAGGGAAACTCTAGCACCATTATCTTGCACGATGATCTCCCTTGCACAATGATTTCCTTGCACGAGGATGTCTCTTGCACGAGAGCTGCTCTTGCACCATTATCTTGCACGAGGGGGGTTATTGCATGCAGATCTAGCACCATTATCTTGCACGAGGATCTCTTTTGCACGAGGATTTTCCTTGCACGAGGATGTCTCTTGCACAAGGGCTGCTCTTGCACCAATCCCTTGCACGAGGGAAACTCTAGCAGCATTATCTTGCACAAGGGGGGGTTGTTGCATGCAGATCTAGCACCATTATCTTGCACGAGGATGTCTCTTGCACGAGGATCACTCTTGCACAATGATTTCCTTGCACGAGGATTTCTCTTGCACGAGGGTTGCTCTTGCACCAATCTCTTGCACGAGGGCAGTTATTGAATGCAACTCTAGCACCATTATCTTGCACGAGGATCTCTCTTGCACGAGGATTTTCCTTGCACGAGGATGTCTCTTGCAGAAGGGCTGCTCTTGCACCAATCCCTTGCACGAGGGGAGCTATTAAATGCAACTCTAGCAACAGCCTCCTCTTGCACAAGTATCTCTCTTGCACAAGGGAAACTCTAGCACCATTATCTTGCACGAGGGGGGTTATTGCATGCAGATCTAGCACCATTATCTTGCACGAGGATCTCTCTTGCACAATTATTTCCTTGCACGAGGATTTTCTCTTGCACAAGGGCTGCTCTAGCACCAATCCCTTGCACGAGGGCAGCTGATAAATCACCATTACCTTGCACAAGGGGAGTTATTGCATGCAACCTTAGCACCAATATCTTGCACGAGGATATCTCTTGCACGATGATGTCTCTTGCACCAATCCCTTGCACAAGAGGAGCTATTACATGCAACTCTTGCACCAGTCTCCTCTTGCACAAGTATCTCTCTTGCACAAGGGAAACTCTAGCACCATTATTTTGCACGAGGGGGGTTATTACATGCAGCTCTAGCACCATTATCTTGCACGAGGGTCTCTCTTGCACGAGGATTTTCCTTGCACAATGATTTCCTTGCACGAGGGCTGCTCTTGCACCAATCCCTTGCACGAGGGCAGCTGTTAAATCACCATTACCTTGCACAAGGGGAGTTATTGCATGCAGATCTAGCACCATTATCTTGCACGAGGGTTTCCTTGCACAAGGGCTGCTCTTGCACCAATCCCTTGCACAAGAGGAGCTATTACATGCAACTCTTGCACCAGTCTCCTCTTGCACAAGTATCTCTCTTGCACGAGTGAAACTCTAGCACCATTATCTTGCACAAGGGGAGTTATTGCATGCAGATCTTGCACCATTATCTTGCACGAGGGTTTCCCTTGCACAAGGGCTGCTCTTGCAACAATCCCTTGCACAAGAGGAGCTATTACATGCAACTCTAGCACCAGTCTCCTCTTGCACAAGTATCTCTCTTGCACGATGGAAACTCTAGCACCATTATCTTGCACAAGGGGAGTTATTGCATGCAGATCTTGCACCATTATCTTGCACGAGGATCTCTCTTGCACGAGGATTTTCCTTGCACGATGATATCTCTTGCACAAGGGCTGCTCTTGCACTGCTCCCTTGCACAATAGGAGTTATTACATGCAACTCTTGCACCAGTCTCCTCTTGCACAAGTAAATCTCTCTTGCACGAGGGAAACTCTAGCACCATTATCTTGCACAAGGGGGGTGATGGCATGCAGCTGTAGCACCATTATCTTGCACGATGATCTCTCTTGCACGAGGATTTTCCTTGCACAATGATTTCCTTGCACGAGGATTGTCTCTTGCACAATGATTTCCTTGCACGAGGATTGTCTCTTGCGCAAGTGCTGCTCTTGCACCAATCTCTTGCACGAGGGGACTTATTGCATGCAACTCTTGCACCAGTCTCCTCTTGCACAAGTACATCTCTTGCACACAAGGGTGGCTCTAGCACCATTATCTTGCACGAGGGGGGTTATTGCATGCAGATCTAGCACCATTATCTTGCACGAGGATCTCTCTTGCACGAGAATTTTCCTTGCACGAGGATGTCTCTTGCACGAGGGTTGCTCTTGCACCGATCCCTTGCACAAGAGGAGCTATTACATGCAACTCTTGCACCAGTCTCCTCTTGCACAAGTGTATCTCTTGCACAAGGGAAACTCTAGCACCATTACCTTGCACGAGGGGGTTATGGCATGCAGCTCTAGCACCATTATCTTGCACGAGGATCTCTCTTGCACAATGATTTCCTTGCACAAGTATGTCTCTTGCACGAGGGCTGCTCTTGCACCGATCCCTTGCACAAGAGCAGTTGTTAAATCGCCATTACCTTGCACAAGGGGAATTATTACATGCAGATCTAGCACCATTATCTTGCACGAGGATGTCTCTTGCACAAGGGCTGCTCTTGCACCGATCCCTTGCACAAGGGGAGTTATTACATGCAACCCTAGCACCAGTCTCCTCTTGCACAAGTATCTCTCTTGCACAAGGGAGACACTAGCACCATTATCTTGCACGAGGGGGGTTATTGCATGCAGATCTAGCACCAATATCTTGCACGAGGATCTCTCTTGCACAATGATTTCCTTGCACAAGGATTTCTCTTGCACGAGGGCTGCTCTTGCACCAATCCCTTGCACAATAGGAGCTATTAAATGCAACTTAAGCACCATTATCTTGCACCAGGGTCTTGCACAAGGATGTCTCTTGCATGAGGATTTTCCTTGCACGAGGATTTTCCTCGCACGATGATTTCTCTTGCACAAGGGCAGCTGTTAAATCACCATTACCTTGCACAAGGGCAGTTATTGCATGCAGATCTAGCACCATTATCTTGCACGAGGGTTTCCCTTGCACAAGGGCTGCTCTTGCACCGATCCCTTGCACAAGAGGAGCTATTGCATGCAACCCTAGCACCAGTCTCCTCTTGCACAAGTACATCTCTTGCACGAGGGAAACTGTAGCACCAATCTCTTGCACGAGGGCAGCTATTGCATGAAGATCTAGCACCATTATCTTGCACAATGATCTCTCTTGCACGAGGATTTTCCTTGCACGAGGATGTCTCTTGCACAAGGGGAGTTATTGCATGCAACCCTTGCACCAGGCTCTTGCAAGAGGACGTCCCTTGCACAATAGCATCTCTTGCACAATAGCGGCCCCTTTGCACGAGGGCAAATAGCACCTATGCCTTGCACAAGGGCAGCTGTTGCTCTCGTGCCCTTGCACGACTACGTCTCTTGCACCAGGGTCTTGCACTAGTGCATCTCTTGCACGAGGCTCCAGCACCAACACCTATGTATGTCTGTATGTATATATGGCTCTTGCACCATGTTCTTGCACGAGGATTTTCCTCGTGCAAAGGAGGACGGACCCATATAGAAATAGAGGGGGGGGGAGGGGGGTGGTCCCTTTTGCCCCCCCCCCCCCAATGGTGAGTATTGGGGGGTGGGAGGGGGGGGGATCCCTTAATTGGGGGGGGTCCATTTAATGGGGGGGGGTGATGAATGTGTGGGGGGGTCCACTTAATTTTGGGGGGGATCCCTGTAATTTGGGGGGGGGTCCCATTACTTGGGGGGCTGATGAATATGGGGGGGGGGTCCCTTTAATTTGGGGGGGGGGGTGATGAATGTGGGGGGGTCCCTAAATGTGGGGGGGTCCCTTTAATTGAGGGGGATCCCCTTAATGGGGGGGGGGATTTAATGGGGGGGGGGGTCCCTTTAATTTGGGGGGGGTAATGAATTTGGGGGGGGTCCCTTTAAATGGGGGGGTTGATGAATGTGGGGGGGGTCCCTAA
>NW_028188988.1:360956-431291 GCF_054131305.1 Coturnix japonica
GACCCCCCCATAGACCCATAGACCCCCATAGACCCACATATACCCCCATAGACCCCCATAGACCCCCCATAGACCCACATAGACCCACATAGACCCCATAGACCCCTATAGACCCCTATAGAACCCCCATAGACCCCCATAGCCCCCCATAGAACCCATAGAACCCCATAGACCCACATAGAACCCCATAGACACCCCATAGAACCCATAGACCCCTTATAGGTCCCCATAGACCCCCATACCCCCCTTATAACCCCACATAGACCCCCATAGCCCCCCATAGACTCCCATATAGCCCCATAGACCCCCATAGACCACCTTATAGGACCCCATATCCCCCCATAGTCCCCTATAGAACCCCATATACCCCATAGACCTCCATAGACCCCCATAGACCACCTTATAGGACCCCATATCCCCCCATAGTCCCCCATAGACCCCCATATAGCCCCATAGACCCCCTTATAGCCCCATAGACCCCCATAGACCCCCCATAGAACCCCATAGACCCCCATAGACCCCCATAGACACCCATAGACCCCTATATCCCCCCTTATAGGTCCCCATAGACCCCCATATAGCCCCATAGACCCCCTTATAGCCCCATAGACCCCCATAGACCCACATATAGCCCCATAGACCCCCTTATAGCCCCATACCCCCCCATAGACCCCCATATCCCCCCTTATAACCCCCATACCCCCCCATAGACCCCCATATCCCCCCTTATAACCCCCCATACCCCCCCATAGAACCCCATATCCCCCCTTATAACCCCCCATAGACCCCCATATCCCCTTATACCCCCCCATAACAACCCCCATATCCCCCCTTATAGCCCCCCATATACCCCATAGACCCCCATACCCCCCCCATATCCCCCCATACCCCCCCTTATAGCCCCCATATACCCCATAGACCCCCATATCCCCCCATATCCCCCTTATATCCCCCCATAGGCCCTCATAGACCCCCATACCCCCACATATCCCCCCTTATAACCCCCCATACCCCCCTAGACCCCCATATCCCCCCATATATCCCCCCATAGACCCCCATACCCCCATATCCCCGCTTATACCCCCCCATAACCCCCCATACCCCCTTATATCCCCCCATATCCCCCCATAGACCCCCATATCCCCCCTTATATCCCCCCATATCCCCTCTTATATCCCCCCATAGACCCCCATACCCCCCCATACCCCCCTTATGGCCCCCCATACCCCCCTTATAACCCCCATACCCCCCCATAGACCCCCATATCCCCCCTTATATCCCCCCATATCCCCCCATAGACCCCCATATCCCCCATATCCCCCCATAGACCCCCATATCCCCCCATAGCCCCCCTTATACCCCCCCATAACGACCCCCCACCCCATTTAATACCCCACCGAGGCTCAGGTTGAGGACGGTCTCATGTTGGTGGTGGGGGGGGGGGGCGTCAGATTCCAGGCTTGAATTTGGGGGGGGGGGCAACCGACCCCCCCCCCCCCGACGACGTTGGGTTTGTTCCAAGGATAAAACCAGGCCACGTTGTTCGACACGGCTGGGAAATAAATGGGGGGGGGGGGGGTCGTTAGGGGGACCCCCCCCCACCACCATGTCCCACCATATCCTCCCTTATAGCCCCCCATATCCCCCCATAGACCCTCATAGACCCCCATAGACCCCTTATAGTCCCTTATATCCCCCATATCCCCCCTTATATCCCCCCTATACCCCCCCATATCCCCCCTTAGACCCCCATATCCCCCCTTATATCTCCCCATATCCCCCCATATCCCCCCTTATAGACCCCCATAGACCCCCATACCCCCCATATCCCCTTATATCCCCCCCCATAGCCCCCCATACCCCCCTTATAGTCCCCTATAGCCCCCCTTAGACTCTCATAGACCCCCATACCCCCCCTATACCCCCTTATAGCCCCCCATAGACCCCCATATCCTCCCTTATAGACCCCCATACCCCCCATATCCCCCCTATATCCCCCCTTAGACCCCCATAGCCCCCCATATCCCCCCTTATAGCCCCCCATATCCCCCCTTATAGCCCCCCATATCCCCCCATAGACCCCCCTTATACCCCCCCACCTCAATACAAAGTGCAGGCACACGATGCTCCATAGACCCCCATATCCCCCCCTATACCCCCATATCCCCCCTTAGACCCCCATAGACCCCCATATCCCCCCTATATACCCCCATATCCCCCCTATAGACCCCCATATCCCCCCAAAGCCCCCATATCCCCCCTTATAGCCCCCCATATCCCCCCATAGACTCTCATAGACCCCCATAGACCCCTTACCCCCCTTATAGCCCCCCATAGACCCCCATACCACCCCATATCCCCCCTTAGACCCCCATATCCCCCCTTATAGCCCCCATAACCCCCTATATCCCCCCCATAGACCCCCATATTCCCCCTTATAGCCCCCCATACCCCCCTTATAGCCCTCTATAGCCCCCCTTAGACCCTCATAGACCCCCATATCCCCCCATAGACCCCCCATAGCCCCCATAGCCCCCTTATAGCCCCATATCCCCCCATATATCCCCCCTTAGACCCCCATACCCCCCTTATAGTCCCCTATAGCCCCCCTTAGACTCTCATAGACCCCCATATCCCCCTTATAACCCCCCATATCCCCCCATATCCCCCTTATAGCCCCCTATAGCCCCCCTTAGACCCTCATAGACCCCCATATCCCCCCCAGAGCCCCCATACCCCCCATATCTTCCCATATAACCCCATATCCCCCCTTATAGCCCCACTTAGACCCCCATATCCCCCCATAGCCCCCCATATCCCCCCATGTCCCCCCTTAGACCCCCATACTCCCCCTTATAACCCCATATCCCCCCCTATAGCCCTCCATATCCCCCCATTGACCCCAATAGGACCCCTATAGCCCCCCTTAGACCCTCATAGACCCCCATATCCCCCCATAGACCCCCCTTATGCCCCCCCACCTCAATACAAAGTGCAGGCACACGATCCCCCATAGACCCCCCTAGCCCCCCATACCCCCCTCATATCCCCCCATATCCCCCTTAGACCCCCATAGACCCCCATATCCCCCTTATAACCCCCCATATCCCCCATATCCCCCCTTATATCCCCCATATCCCCCCTTATAGACCCCCATATCCCCCATAAACCCTCATAGACCCCCATAGACCCCTTATAGTCCCTTATATCCCCCCATAGACCCCATATCCCCCATATCCCCCCTTAGACCCCCATATCCCCCCCTATACCCCCCCATAGACCCCAATAGGACCCCCATATCCCCCCATATCCCCCCATATCCCCCCCTATGCCCCCCCATAGACCCCCATAGACCCAATAGGACCCCCATAGACCCCCATATACCCCCCCATATCCCCCCATATCCCCCCCTTACCCCCCTTATAGCCCCCCTTAGCTCCCCATATCCCCCCTTAGACCCCCATAGACGCCCTTATAGCCCCCCTTAGACCCTCATATCCCCTATATAGTCTCCTATATCCCCCCATAGACCCCCATATCCCCCTTATATCCCCCCTATACCCCCCCATATCCCCCCACAGAACCCCATAGACCCCCATATCCCCCCTATAGACCCCTATACCCCCCCATATCCCCCCTTATAGCCCCCCATAGACCCCCATATCCCCCCATACTCCCCTTATAGTCCCCTATAGCCCCACTTAGACCCCCATATCCCCCCCTATACCCCCCATATCCCCCCTTAGACCCCCATAGACCCCTTTATATCCCCCCATATACCCCCATATCCCCCCCTATACCCCCCATAGACCCCATAGACCCCAATAGGACCCCCATAGACCCCAATAGGACCCCCATATCCCCCCATATCCCCCTTATAACCCCCTATATCCCCCCATATCCCCCCTTATAGCCCCCATATCCCCCCATACCCCCCATATCCCCCCATATCCCCCTTATATCCCCCCCATATCCCCCACATCCCCCCTTATACCCCCCCATATCCCCCCTTAGACCCCCATAGACGCCCTTATAGCCCCCCATAGCCCCCCATAGACCCCCATATCCCCCCCTTATAGCCCCATAGACCCCCATATCCCCCCTTATAGCCCCCCATACCCCCCTTATATCCCCCCATTATCCCCGTTATATCCCCCCATAGCCCCCCATATCCCCCCTTATAGACCCCCATATCCCCCATATCCCCCCTTATAGCCCCATAGACCCCAATAGGACCCCCATATCCCCCCTTATAGACCCCATATCCCGCCATAGACCCCCATATCCCCCCATATCCCCCCTTATAGCTTCATATCCCCCCTTAGACCCCCATACCCCCCTTATAGCCCCCCATATCCCCCCATAGACCCCCATATCCCCCCTTATAGCCCCCTATATCCTCCCATATCCCCCCTTATAGCCCCCCATATCCCCCCTTATCCCCCTTAGACCCCCATATCCCCCCCATATCCCCCATATCCCCCCTTATAGCCCCCCATATCCCCCCTTAGACCCCCATAGACCCCCATATCCCCCCCATATCCCTCCATATCCCCCCTTATACCCCCTTATAGCCCCCCATAGACCCCCATATCCCCCCTTATAGACCCCATATCCCCCCCATAAACCCCCATAGACCCCAATAGGACCCCCATAGACCCCCATATCCCCCCTATAGCCCCCCATATCTTACCTTATAGACCCCCATATCCCCCCATACCCCCCCATATCCCCCCATATCCCCCTTATAGCCCCCCATATCCCCCCTTAGACCCCCATATTCCCCCTTATAGCCCCATATCCCCCCCTATAGCCCCCCATATCCCCCCATAGACCCCAATAGGACCCCTATATCCCCTCATATCCCCCCTTATAGCCCCCATATCCCCCCATACCCCCCCTTAGACCCCCATAGCCCCCCACAGCCACCCATATCCCCCCTATACCCCCCCATATCCCCCCTTATAGCCCCCCATATCCCCCCATATCCCCCCTTAGACCCCCATAGACCCTCATATCCCCCCATATCCCCCCATAGACCCCCATATCCCCCCTTATAGCCCCATATCCCCCCATACCCCCCCATATCCCCCCATAGACCCCAATAGGACCCCTATATCCCCCCATATCCCCCCTTATACCCCCTTATCCCCCCATATCCCCCCTTATACCCCCCTTAGACCCCCATAGACCCCCTTATATCCCCCCATAGCCCCCCATAGCCACCCATATCCCCCCATATCCCCCCCATACCCCCTTATAGCCCCATAGACGCCCTTATAGCCCCTTATACCCCCCATATCCCCCCTTATACCCCCCATATCCCCCCCTATACTCCCCCATATCCCCCCATATCCCCCCTTATACCCCCTTATAGCCCCATATCCCCCCTATACCCCCCCATATCCCCCCACAGACCCCCATATCCCCCCATATCCCCCCTATATACCCCCATATCCCCCCTGTAGACCCCTATACCCCCCCCATATCCCCCCTTATAGCCCCCCATAGACCCCCATATCCCCCCATACCCCCCTTATAGTCTCCTATAGCCCCCCTTAGACTCTCATAGACCCCCATATCCCCCTTATACCCCCCCATATCCCCCCCTATACCCCCCCATATCCCCCCTTAGACCCCCATAGACCCCTATATCCCCCCATATCCCCCCTATATCCCCCCATATCCCCCCTTAGACCCCCATAGATGCCCTTATACCCCCCTTATCCCCCCATATCCCCCCTTATACCCCCCATATCCCCCCTTATACCCCCCTTATACCCCCCATATCCCCCCATATCCCCCCCATATCCCTCCATATCCCCCCTTATAGCCCCCCATATCCCCCCATAGACCCCCATATCCCCCCTTATAACCCCTTATACCCCCCCATATACCCCCCCATATCCCCCCATATCCCCCCCTTACCCCCCTTATAGCCCCCCATATACCCCCTTAGACCTCCATATACCCCCTTATCCCCCCATATTCCCCCTTATAGCCCCCCATAGACCCCCATATCCCCCCATATCCCCCCTTATAGACCCTCATATCCCCCCATAGCCCCCATTGACCCCAATAGGACCCCTATAGCCCCCCTTAGACCCTCATAGCCCCTCATAGACCCCCATAGACCCCTTATAGTCCCTTATATCCCCCCATAGACCCCAATAGGACCCCCATATCCCTCCTTATACCCCCATACCCCCTTATATCCCCCCATAGACCCCAATAGGACCCCCATATCCCCCCTTATATCCCCCCATATCCCCCCATAGACCCCCATATCCCCCTTATATCCCCCCATAGACCCCATATCCCCCCATAGACCCCAATAGGACCCCTATAGACCCCAATAGGACCCCCATATACCCCCATATCTCCCCCTATACACCCCCATATCCCCCCCATTTCCCCCATATCCCCCCTTATAGCCCCCCATAGACCCCCATATCCCCCCTTATAGCCCCATAGACCCCCATATCCCCCCTTATACCCCCCCATATCCCCCATATCCCCCCTTATTGACCCTCATAGCCCCCCATATCCCCCATATACCCCCCCATAGACCCCAATAGGACCCCTATATCCCCCATAGACCCCCCTTATACCTCAATACAAAGTGCAGGCACACGATCCCCTCTGGCTGGGAGCTGCGGCTGTTGGCGATGACCGTGGCCTGAGTCTGAGCCCATAAGAACCCACCACGTTTAGCCAGGAACCGGTAATGGCTCGTCACTGCCTGGCCCTTACTGAGCACT
The DNA here is from genome assembly GCF_054131305.1 of Coturnix japonica. Taxonomy (NCBI): domain Eukaryota; kingdom Metazoa; phylum Chordata; class Aves; order Galliformes; family Phasianidae; genus Coturnix; species Coturnix japonica. The sequence continues at coordinate 367,718 of NW_028188988.1, forward strand.
ATAGGGGGATATAATAGGGGTTAATGGGGGGTAATAGGGTTAATGGGGGGGTAATGGGGTTAAATGGGGGGTAATAGGGTTAATGGGGGGGTCTAAGGGGGATATGGGGGTCTATAAGGGGGGTATGGGAGGATATAGGGGGATATGGGGGGATATGGGGGTCTATGGGGGGTATAAGGGGGAATATAGGGGGATATGGGGGATATGGGGGGTATGGGGGTCTATAAGGGGGGATATAGGGGGATATGGGGGTCTATGGGGGGCTATAAGGGGGGTATGGGGGGATATAGAGGGGATATGGGGGGTATGGGGGGATATGGGGGGATATGGGGGTCTATGGGGGGTATAAGGGGGAATATAGGGGGATATAGGGGGTATGGGGGGATATGGGGGTCTATAAGGGGGGATATGGGGGGATATAGGGGGATATGGGGGGTCTATGGGGGTCTATAAGGGGGGATATGGGGGGATAAGGGAGGTATGGGGGGATATGGGGGTCTATGGGGGGCTATAAGGGGGGATATGGGGTATATGGGGGGCTATAAGGGGGGATATGGGGGGCTATGGGGGAATATAAGGGGGGATATGGGGGGATATGGGGGATATGGGGGACTATAAGGGGGGTATGGGGGGATATGGGGGGATATGGGGGATTTGGGGTATATAAGGGGGGATATGGGGGGATATGGGGGGATATGGGGAGATATAATGGGGGATATGGGGAATATGGGGGGATATGGGGGGATATAAGGGGGGATATAGGGTTAATGGGGGTTTATGGGGGTCTATAAGGGGGATATGGGGGTCTATAAGGGGGATATGGGGGTCTATAAGGGGGGTATAGGGGGATATGGGGGGTATGGGGGGCTATAAGGGGGGTAATGGGGTTAATGGGGGGGTTATAGGGTTAATGGGGGGATATAGGGTTAATGGGGGGTCTAAGGGGGGCTATAAGGGGGGACATAGGGGGATATGGGGGGATATGGGGGGTATGAAGGGATATGAGGGGATATGGGGGTCTATAAGGGGGAATATAGGGGGATATGGGGGGTAATAGGGTTAATGGGGGGCTATAAGGGACTATAAGGGGGATATGGGGGGATATGGGGGTCTATAAGGGGGGATATAGGGGGATATGGGGAGTATGGGGGGATATAGGGGTCTATAAGGGGGGATATAGGGGGATATGGGGGGTATGGGGGGATATGGGGGGCTATAAGGGGGGATATAGGAGGTATGGGGGTCTATGGGGGGCTATAAGGGGGATATGGGGGGATATGGGGGGGTATAAGGGGGGATATGAGAGTCTAAGGGGGGCTATAGGGGACTATAAGGGGGGATATAAGGGGGGACATGGGGGGATATGGGGGGTATGGGGGGATATGGGGGGATATAAGGGGGATATGGGGGGATATGGGGGGTCTATGGGGGTCTATAAGGGGGATATGGGGGGATATAAGGGGGGATATGGGGGGTATGGGGGTCTATGGGGGGATATAAGGGGGGATATAGGGTTAATGGGGGATATGGGGGGCTATGAGAGTCTAAGGGGGGCTATAGGGGACTATAAGGGGGGTATAGGGGGATATGGGGGGTATGGGGGGCTATAAAGGGGGTATGGGGGGATATGGGGGGTATGGGGGGATATGGGGGGCTATAAGGGGGGTATGGGGGGATATAAGGGGGAATATGGGGGGATATAGGGTTAATGGGGGGGGTTATAGGGTTAATGGGGGGGGTTATAGGGTTAATGGGGGGGTAATGGGGTTAAATGGGGGGATATAAGGGACTATAAGGGGGATATGGGGGGATATGGGGGTCTATGAGAGTCTAAGGGGGGCTATAGGGGACTATAAGGGGGGATATGGGGGGATATGTGGGGATATGGGGGGATATAGGGTTAATGGGGGGGGTAATGGGGTTAAATGGGGGGTAATAGGGTTAATGGGGGGGTCTATGGGAGTCTATAAGGGGGGATATGGGGGTCTATGGGGGGGGTAATAGGGTTAATGGGGGGATATAGGATTAAATGGGGGGTAATAGGGTTAATGGGGGGTCTATGGGGGTCTATAAGGGGGGATATAGGGGGATATGGGGGTCTATGGGGGGCTATAAGGGGGATATGGGGGGATATAAGGGGGGATATAGGAGGATATGGGGGGTAATAGGGTTAATGGGGGGATATAAGGGACTATAAGGGGGATATGGGGGGATATGGGGGGGATATGGGGGGATATGGGGGTCTATAAGGGGGGATATGGGGGGATATGGAGGGATATGGGGGGATAAGGGGGGTATGGGGGGCTATAAGGGGGGATATAGGGTTAATGGGGGGCTATAAGGGACTATAAGGGGGATATGGGGGGATATGGGGGTTTATGGGGAGTCTATGGGGGGCTATAAGGGGGGATATAGGGGGTATGGGGGGGGTAATAGGGTTAATGGGGGGATATAAGGGACTATAAGGGGGGATATGGGGGGCTAAAAGGGGAATATGGGGGGATATAGGGGGGGATATGGGGGGATATAGGGTTAATGGGGGGGATTATAGGGTTAATGGGGGGGTTATAGGGTTAATGGGGGGATATAAGGGACTATAAGGGGGGATATAGGGGGATATGGGGGGATATGGGGATCTATAAGGGGGGATATGGGGGGATATAGGGTTAATGGGGGGGGTAATAGGGTTAATGGGGGGATATAGGGTTAATGGGGGGGTTATAGGGTTAATGGGGGGATATAGGGTTAATTGGGGGGGGGTCTTACGGGTATGGACGCTCCTGCTGAGGGTATCGGAGTCGAGAGCGTGGACGTATTCATATAGGGAACAACCCAAAAGGTCTTCGGGGGCGTAACCAGCCACCTCCCCGATCCTAAAAGACCCCCCCCCAAGTCAGACAAGGGGGGTTATGGGGGTCTATGGGGGGCTATGGGGTGGCTATGGGGGTCTATGGGGGTCTATGGGGGTCTATGGGGGTCCTATGGGGGTCTATGGCAGTCTATGGGTGTCCTATTGGGGTCTATGGTGGGGTCCTATTGGGGTTCTGAGGGTCTATAGGGGTCTATGGGGGTCTCCTATAGGGCTCCCATTGGGGTCTATGGGGGTCTATAGGGGTCTATGGGTGTCTATAGGGATCTATGGGGCTCCCATTGGGGTCTATGGGTGTCTATAGGGATCTATGGGGCTCCCATTGGGATCTATGGGGCTCCCATTGGGGTCTATGGGAGTCCTATAGGGGGGTCCCATTGGGGTCTATGGGGGTCTGGGGTCTATAGGGGTCTATGGGGGTCCTATTGGGGTCTATGGGGGTCTGGGGTCTATAGGGGTCTATGGGGGTTTATGGGGCTCCCATTGGGGTCTATGGGTGTCTATAGGGATCTATGGGACCCCCATTGGGGTCTATGGGTCTCTATGGGGGTTTATGGGGCTCCCATTGGGGTCTATGGGGCTCCCATTGGGGTCTATGGGTGTCTATAGGGATCTATGGGGCTCCCATTGGGATCTATGGGTGTCTATAGGGATCTATGGGTCTCTATGGGGGTCTATGGGGCTCCCACCTCTCATCGCAGTAGGTGAACTTCATATCCATGGAGTGTCGGCTGAGCACGGCCCCGGGTCTATAGGGGTCTATGGGGGTCTATGGGGGTCCTATTGGGGTCTATGGGGGTCTATGGGGCTCCCATTGGGGTCTATGGGGGTCTATGGGGGTCTCTGGGGGTCCCATTGGGGTGTATGGGGGTCTGGGGTCTATGGGGGTCTGGGGTCTATGGGGATCCTATTGGGGTCTATGGGGGTCCTATTGGGGTTCTGAGGGTCTATAGGAGTCTATGGGGTCCCATTGGGGTCTATGGGGGTCTGGGGTCTATTGGGGTCTATGAGTGTCTATAGGGATCTATGGGGCTCCCATTGGGGTCTATGGGGGTCTGGGGTCTATGGGGGTCTATGGAGTCCTAGGGGGGTTATGGGGCTCCCATTGGGGTCTCTGGGGGTCTCTGGGGGTCTCTGGGGGGGTCCTATTGGGGTCTATAGGGGTCTGGGGTCTATGGGGGTCTATGGGGCTCCCATTGGGTTCAATTGGGGGTCTCTATGGGGGTCCTATAGGGGTCTGAGGTCTATGGGGGTCTATGGGGATCCTATTGGGGTCTGGGGTCTATGGGTGTCCCATGGGTGTCTATAAGGGTCTATGAGGGTCTATGGGGGTCCCATTGGGGTCCCATTGGGGTCTATGGGTGTCTATAGGGATCTATGGGGCTCCCACCTCTCATCACAATACGTGAACTTCATATCCATGGAGTGTCGGCTGAGCACGGCCCCGGGTCTATAGGGGTCTATGGGGGTCTATGGGGGTCTATGGGGGTCTATGGGGGTCTATGGGGGTCTATAGGAGTCTATGGGGGTCTATGGGTGTCTATGGGGCTCCCATTGGGGTCTATGGGGGTCTGGGGTCTATGTGGGTTTATGGGGCTCCCATTGGGGTCCCATTGGGGGTCCCTATAAGGGTCTCTATGGGGCTCCCATTGGGGTCTGGGGTCTATGGGGGTCTATGGGGGTCCTATTGGGGTCTATAGGGGTCTGGGGTCTATGGGGCTCCTATAGGGCCCCCATTGGGGTCTATGGGGCTCCTATAGGGCCCCCATTGGGGTCTATGGGGGTGTATAGGGGTTTATAGGGGTCTATGGGGGTCTATGGGGGTCCTATAGGGGGTCCCATTGGGGTCTATGGGGTCTATGGTGGGCTCCCATTGGGGTCTATGGGGGTCTGGGATCTATAGGGGTCTATGGGGGTCTATGGGTGTCTATAGGGATCTATAGGGCTCCCATTGGGGTCTATGGGTGTCTATAGGGATCTATGGGGCTCCCATTGGGGTCTATGGGTGTCTATAGGGATCTATAGGGCTCCCATTGGGGTCTATGGGTGTCTATGGGGGTTTATGGGGCTCCCATTGGGGTCTATGGGGGTCTGGGGTCTATGGGGGTCTATGGGGTCCCATTGGGGTCTATGGGTGTCTATAGGGATCTATGGGGCTCCCATTGGGGTCTATGGGGTCTATGGGGCTCCTATTGGGGTCTATAGGGGTCTATGGGGGTCTATGGGTGTCTATAGGGATCTATTGGGCTCCCATTGTGGTCTATGGGGCTCCCACCTCTCATCGCAGTAGGTGAACTTCATATCCATGGAGTGTCGGCTGAGCACGGCCCCGGGTCTATAGGGGTCTATGAGGGTCTATGGGGATCCTATTGGGGTCTATGGGTGTCTATGGGGGTCTATGGGGCTCCCATTGGGGTCTATGGGTGTCTATGGGGCTCCCATTGGGGTCTATGGGGGTCTGGGGTCTATGGGGGTTTATGGGGCTCCCATTGGGGTCCCATTGGGGGTCCCTATAAGGGTCTCTATGGGGCTCCCATTGGGGTCTGGGGTCTATGGGGGTCTATGGGGGTCCCATTGGGGTCTATAGGGGTCTGGGGTCTATGGGGCTCCTATAGGGCCCCCATTGGGGTCTATGGGGCTCCTATAGGGCCCCCATTGGGGTCTCTGGGGGTGTATAGGGGTTTATAGGGGTCTATGGGGGTCTATAGGGGTATATGGGGGTCCTATTGGGGTTCTATGGAGGCCTATGGGGGTCTATGGGGCTCCCATTGGGGTCTATGGGGTTTTATGGGGGTCCCATTGGGGTCTATGTGGGTCTGGGGTCTATGGGGGTCTATGGGGGTCTATAGGGGTATATGGGGGTCTATGGGGATCCTATTGGGGTCTATGGGGGTCCTATTGGGGTTCTGAGGGTCTATAGGGGTCTATGGGGTCCCATTGGGGTCTATAGGGGTCTATGGGGGTCCTATTGGGGTCTATAGGGGTTCTATGAGGGTCTATGGGCTCCCATTGGGGTCTATGGGGGTCTGGGGTCTATAGGGGTCTATGGGGGTCCTATTGGGGTCTATGGGGGTCTATGGGGGTCCTATAGGGGTCTATGGGGGTCCTATTGGGGTCTATGGGTGTCTATAGGGGTCTATGGGGATCCTATTGGGGGTCTATGGGGCTCCCATTGGGGTCTATGGGTCTCTATGGGGGTTTATGGGGCTCCCATTGGGGTCTATGGGGTCTATGGGGGGCTCCCATTGGGGTCTATAGGGGTCTATGGGGTCCCATTGGGGTCTATAGGGGTCTATGGGGATCCTATGGGGGTCTATGGGGGTCCTATTGGGGTCTATAGGGGTCTGGGGTCTATGGGGCTCCTATAGGGCCCCCATTGGGGTCTATGGGGCTCCTATAGGGCCCCCATTGGGGTCTATGGGGGTGTATAGGAGTTTATAGGGGTCTATGGGGGTCTATGGGGGTCTACAGGGGTCTATGGGGTTCTATGGGGTCTATGGGTCTATGTGGGTCTATGTGGGTCTATGGGGGTCTATGGGGTCTATGTGGGTCTGGGGTCTATGGGGTCTATGGAAGGCTCCCATTGGGGTCTATGGGGGTCTGGGGTCTATGGGGATCTATGGGGGTCTATAGGGGTCTGAGGTCTATGGGGGTCTATGGGGGGCTCCCATTGGGGTCTATGGGGTCTATGGGGCTCCCATTGGGGGTCTCTGGGGGTCTATGGGGGGCTCCCACCTCTCATCGCAGTAGGTGAACTTCATATCCATGGAGTGTCGGCTGAGCACGGCCCCGGGTCTATAGGGGTCTATGGGGGTCTATGGGGGTCTATGGGGTCCCATTGGGGTCTATAGGGGTCTATGGGAGTCCTATAGGGGGGTCCCATTGGGGGTCCCTATAAGGGTCTCTATGGGGCTCCCATTGGGGTCTATGGGGGGCTCCCATGCCCTATTGGGGGTCTATGAGGGTCTATAGGGATCTATGGGGCTCCCATTGGGGTCTATGTGGGTCTGGGGTCTCTGGGGGTCTATGGGGGGCTCCCACCTCTCATCGCAGTAGGTGAACTTCATATCCATGGAGTGTCGGCTGAGCACGGCCCCGGGTCTATAGGGGTCTATGGGGGTCTATGGGGGTCCCATTGGGGTCTATGTGGGTCTGGGGTCTCTGGGGGTCTGTGGGGCTCCCATTGGGGTCTATGGGGGTCTGGGGTCTATGGGGGTCTATGGGGCTCCCATTGGGGTCCCATTGGGGGTCCCTATAAGGGTCTCTATGGGGCTCCCATTGGGGTCTGGGGTCTATGGGGGTCTATGGGGGTCCTATTGGGGTCTATAGGGGTCTGGGGTCTATGGGGCTCCTATAGGGCCCCCATTGGGGTCTATGGGGCTCCTATAGGGCCCCCATTGGGGTCTATGGGGGTGTATAGGGGTTTATAGGGGTCTATGGGGGTCTATGGGGATCCTATTGGGGTCTATGAGGATCCTATTGGGGTCTATGGGGGTCCTATTGGGGTTCTGAGGGTCTATAGGGGTCTATGGGTGTCCCATGGGGGTCTATGGGGGTCTATAGGGGTATATGGGGGTCTATAGGGGTCCTATTGGGTCTATGGGGATCTATAAGGGTCTATAGGGGTCTATGGGGGTCTGGGGTCTATGGGGGTTTATGGGGGTCTATGGGGGGGCCTATGGGGCTCCCATAGGGATCTATGGGGGTCTATGGGTGCCCTATTGGGGGTCTATGAGGGTCTATAGGGGTCTATGGGATCCCATTGGGGTTCTGAGGGTCTATAGGGGTCTATGGGGGTCTATGGGTCTCCCATTGGGGTCTATGGGGGGCTCCCATTGGGGGTCTATGGGGTCTATGGGGCTCCCACCTCTCATCACAATACGTGAACTTCATATCCATGGAGTGGCGGCTGAGCACGGCCCTGGGTCTATAGGGGTCTATGGGGGTCTATGGGGGTCTATGGGGGTCCTATTGGGGTCTATGGTGGTCTGGGGTCTATGGGGTCTATGGGGGTCCCATTGGGGTCTATGGGGGTCTGGGGTCTATGTGGGTTTATGGGGCTCCCATTGGGGTCCTATTGGGGTCTATGGGGTCCCATTGGGGTCTATGGGTGTCTATAGGGGTCTATGGGGGTCCTATTGGGGTCTATAGGGGTCTGGGGTCTATGGGGGTCCTATAGGGGCCCCATTGGGGTCTATGGGGCTCCTATAGGGCCCCCATTGGGGTCTATGGGGGTGTATAGGGGTTTATAGGGGTCTATGGGGGTCTATGGGGGTCCTATAGGGGGTCCCATTGGGGTCTATGGGGGTCCTATAGGGGTCTATGGCAGTCTATGGGTGTCCTATTGGGGTCTATGGGGGTCTGGGGTCTATGGGTGTCTATGGGGCTCCCATTGGGGTCTATAGGGGTCTGGGGTCTATAGGGGTCTATGGGGTCTATGGGGGTCCCATTGGGGTCTATAGGGATCTATGGGGCTCCCATAGGGATCTATGGGGCTCCCACCTCTCATCACAGTAGGTGAACTTCATATCCATGGAGTGTCGGCTGAGCACGGCCCCGGATCCCAACGGGGCGTCAATGGCCGCGGGGTGAGCGATGGGTTCACAGATCAACACTAAGCAACGCAACGAGGAGCCGCCCCCGGCACTATAGGAACGGAGGTGACCGGCACAATGAAGGACCTGTGGGGCAGGGACCCATAAGTGTGGGGTCAATGGGGTGGGGGATCCCATAAGTGGGACCCATAAGTGTGGGGTCAATGGGGTGGGGGATCCCATAACCCTGCCCTATAAGTGGGACCCATAAGTGTGGGGTCAGGGGGGGGTGGGGGATCCCATAAGTGGGACCCATAAGTGTGGGGTCAATGGGCTGGGGGATCCCATAAGTGTGGGGTCTGGGGGGGGGATCCCATAAGTGGGACCCATAAGTGTGGGGTCAATGGGGTGGGGGATCCCATAAGTGTGGGGTCAATGGGGTGGGGGACCCCATAAGTGGGACCCATAAGTGTGGGGTCTGGGGGGGGATCCCATAAATGGGACCCATAAGTGTGGGGTCTGGGGGGGGATCCCATAAGTGGGACCCATAAGTGTGGGGTCAATGGGGTGGGGGATCCCATAAATGGGACCCATAAGTGTGGGGTCTGGGGGGTGGGGGATCCCATAAGTGGGACCCATAAGTGTGGGGTCTGGGGGGGGGATCCCATAATTGGGACCCATAAGTGTGGGGTCAAGGCAGGAGAGGGGGGGACCCATAGACACAATAGGCCAGCCCTTAGCCACGCCCCCTTTCCCTTTAGCCACGCCCCCATACCCTTAGCCCCGCCCCTAACCCCTCCCGATTGGTCATAGCTTCTCCCTTAGCCCCGCCCCCTCGCCCTTAGCCCCGCCCCTAAACCCTCCCGATTGGTCGCATCCCAGCCATTAGCCCCGCCCTATTCCCTTTAGCCCCGCCCCCTCCCCCCTTAGCTCCGCCTAATTGGTCGTATCCCAGCCCTTAGCCCCGCCCCCCTCCCCTAAGCCCCGCCCCTCCCCTTAACCCCGCCCATCCCCTTAACCCCGCCCCTTTCCCTTTAGCCCCGCCCCCTTCCCCATAAGCCCTCCCGATTGGTTGTATCCCCTTTAGCCCCGCCCCTTCCCTTTAGCCCCACCCCCACCCCCTTAGCCCCGCCCCTAACCCATCCCGATTGGTCGTATCCCCTTTAGCCACGCCCCCTCACCCTTAGCCCAGCCACCATCCCTTTAGCCCCGCCCCCTTCCCTCATAACCCCTCCCGATTGGTCGCATCCCAGCCCTTAGCCCCGCCCCCATCCATGTAACCCCGCCCCTTTTCCATTAGCCCCGCCCCTAACCCCTCCCGATTGGTCTATCCCTGCCCTTAGCCCCGCCCCCACCCCTTAACCCCGCCCCCTTTCTCTTAGCCCCGCCCCTAACCCCTCCCGATTGGTTGCATCCCCGCCCTTAGCCCCGCCCCCATCCCCCTAACCCCGCCCCCTCGCCCTTAGCCCCGCCCCTAACTCCTCCCGATTGGTTGCATCCCCGCTCTTAGCCACGCCCCTCCCCGAAGCCCCGCCCCCTCCCCGTTAGCCCCGCCCCCTTCCCTTTAGCCCCCTTTCCTTTAGCCCCGTCCCCTCGCCCTTAGCCCCGCCCCCTCTCCCATAACCCCTCCCGATTGGTCGCATCCCCTTTAGCCCCGCCCCCTTCCCTTTATCCCCGCCCCTAACCCCTCCCGATTGGTCGCATCCCAGCCCTTAGCCCCGCCCCCCTCCCCTAAGCCCCGCCCCTCCCCTTAACCCCGCCTACTTCCTCTTAGCCCCGCCCCCTTCCCCCATAACCCCACCCGATTGGTCATAACCCCCCTTTAACCCCGCCCCCTTCCATTTAGCCACGCCCCCTTTCCTTTAGCCCCGTCCCCTCGCCCTTAGCCCCGCCCCCTTCCCACTTAACCCCTCCCGATTGGTCGCATCCCCGCCCTTAACCCCGCCCCCTTTCCTTTAGCCCCGCTCCTCGCCCTTAGCCCCGCCCCCTTCCCCCATAACCCCACCCGATTGGCCGTTTCCCCCTTTAGCCCCGCCCCTACCCCGTCCCTATTGGTCGCATCCCAGCCCTTAGCCCCGCCCCCCTCCCCTAAGCCCCACCCCTCCCCTTAACCCCGCCCCTTTCCCCTTAGCCCCGCCCCTAACCCCTCCCGATTGGTCGCATCCCAGCCCTTAGCCCCGCCCCCCTCCCCTAAGCCCCTCCCCTCCCCTTAACCCCGCCCACTTCCTCTTAGCCCCGCCCCCTTCCCCAATAACCCCACCCGATTGGTCGTAACTCCCCTTTATCCCCGCCCCCTTCCATTTAGCCACGCCCCCTTTCCTTTAGCCCCTTCCCCTTCCCCTTAGCCCCGCCCCTAACCCCTCCCGATTGGTCGCATCCCAGCCCTTAGCCCCGCCCCCCGCCCCTAAGCCCCGCCCCTCCCCTTAACCCCGCCCACTTCCTCTTAGCCCCACCCCCTTCCCCCATAACCCCACCCGATTGGTCGTAACCCCCCTTTATCCCCGCCCCCTTCCATTTAGCCACGCCCCCTTTCCTTTAGCCCCGCCCCCTCGCCCTCAGCCCCACCCCCTTCCCCCATAACCCCACCCGATTGGTCGTAGACCCGCCTCTAACCCCGCCCCCTTCCGAAGCCCCGCCCCCTCCCTGAAGCCCCGCCCCCTTCCCCCATAACCCCACCCGATTGGCCGTTTCCCCCTTTAGTCCCACCCCTACCCCCTCCCTATTGGTCGTTTCCCCCCCTTTAGCCCCGCCCCCCTCGCCTTCCACGCTGCCGCCTTGAGGTTGAGGCAGCGCCCCCTGCCGCTCAACGTGCTCTTCATCCTCAATGAGAAGCTCCGGCCCGAGCGGTCACCGCGGCGACGGGACCCCGCTGTGGGGGGGGGAGGTCAGTGAGGGGGGGTCTATGGGGGGCTATGGGGGTCTATGGGGGTCTATGGGGGGCTATGGGGGGCTATGGGGGGCTATGGGGTCTTAGGGGGGTCCTATGGGGTCCTATGGGGTCCTATGGGATCCTGGGGAGGGCTATGGGGGTCTATGGGGTCCTAGGGGGGTCCTATGGGGTCCTACAGTGGGGTTATGGGGGGCTATGGGGGTCTATGGGGGTCTATGGGGTCCTAGGGTGGGGTTATGGGGGTCTATGGGGTGCTAGGGGGCTATGGGGTCTATGGGGGTCTATGGGGGGCTATGGGGTCTATGGGGGTCTATGGGGGGTCCTATGGGGTCCTGGGGTGGGGCTATGGGGTCTTAGGGGGGTCCTATGGGGGTCTATGGGGGTCTATGGGGTCCTATGGGGGTCTATGGGGTCTATGGGGGTCTATGGGGGTCTATGGGGGTCTATGGGGTCTATGGGGGGCTATGGGGGTCTATGGGGTTCTATGGGGTCCTATGGGGGGCATATGGGGGTCTATGGGGTCTATGGGGGTCTATGGGGTCCTACAGTGGGGTTATGGGGGTCTATGGGGGTCTATGGGGTCTTAGGGGGGGTCCTATGGGGGTCTATGGGGGTCTATGGGGTCCTATGGGGGTCTATGGGGTCTATGGGGGTCTATGGGGGTCTATGGGGGTCTATGGGGCCCTAGAGTGGGGTTATGGGGGTTTATGGGGTTCTATGGGGGTTTATGGGGTCCTATGGGGTCTATGGGGGTCTATGGGGTCCTATGGGGTCCTACAGTGGGGTTATGGGGGTCTATGGGGGTCCTATGGGGGTCTATGGGGGTCCTATGGGGTCCTATGGGGTATTAGGGGGGTCCTATGGGTTCTATGGGGTGGCAATGGGGGTCTATGGGGGTCTATGGGGGTCTATGGGGGTCTATGGGGTCTTAGGGGGGTCCTATGGGGTCCTATGGGGTCCTATGGGGTCCTAGGGTGGGGCTATGGGGTCCTAGAGTGAGGTTATGGGGGTCTATGGGGTCCTGGGGGGGCATATGGGGGTCTTAAGGGGGTTCTATGGGGACTATGGGGTTCTATGGGGTCTTAGGGGGGTCCTATGGGGTCCTAGGGTGGGGTTATGGGGGTCTATGGGGGTCCTAGGGGGTCCTAGGGGGGCAATGAGGTCTTAGGGGGGTCCTATGGGGTCTTAGGGGGGTCTATGGGGTCCTATGGGGGTCTATGGGGTCTTAGGGGGGTCCTATGGGGGGCTATGGGGGTCTATGGGGTCTATGGGGGTCTATGGGGGTCTATGGGGTCCTATGGGGTCTATGGGGTCTTAGGGGGGGTCCTATGGGGTCCTATGGGGTATTAGGGGGGTCCTATGGGGTCTATGGGGTCTATGGGGGGCTATGGGGTCCTGGGGTGGGGTTATGGGGGTCTATGGGGTCCTATGGGGGTCTATGGGGTCCTATGAATGTCTATGGGGTCCTAGGGTGGGGTTATGGGGGTGTATGGGGTCCTAGGGGGACTATGGGGTCTTAGGGGGGTCCTATGGGGTCCTATGGGGTCCTGGGGGGGGGCTATAGGGTCTTATGGGTGTCCTATGGGGTCCTAGAGTGGGGCTATGGGGGTCTATAGGGTGGTGAGGGGGGGGATTGGGGTCTTATGGGGTCTAAGGGGGTCTATGGGGGTCTATAGGGTCTATGGGGGTCTATGGGGGTCTATGGGGTCTAGGGAGGGTCCTATGGGGGTCTATGGGGTCCTAGGGTGGGGTTATGGGGGTCTATGGGGTCTTAGGGGGGGTCCTATGGGGAATATGGAGGTCTATGGGGTCTTAGGGGGGTCCAATGGGGTCCTAGGGTGGGTCTATGGGGGTCTATGGGGTTTTAGGGGGGTCATATGGGGGTCTATGGGGTCTATGGGGGTCTATGGGGGTCTATGGGGGTCCTATGGGGGTCCTATGGGGTCCTATTGGGTCCTACAGTGAGGTTATGGGGGTCTATGGGGTCTTAAGGGGGTCCTATGGGGGTCTATGGGGTCTTATGGGGTCCTATGGGGGTCTATGGGGTCTATGGGGTCCTATGGGGGGCTATAGGGTCTATGGGGTGGCAATGGGGGGCTATAGGGGTCTATGGGGTCTATAGGGGTCTATGGGGTGGCAATGATGGTCTATAGGGGTCTATGGGGAGCTATAGGGGTCTATGGGTTGTCAGTGGGTGTCTATAGGGGTCTATGGGGTGGCAATGGGGGTCTATAGGGGTCTATGGGGTCTATAGGGTGGCAATGGGGGGCTATAGGGTCTATGGGGTGGTAATGGGGGGCTATAGGGTGGATATGGGTTGGTTATAGGGGTCTATGGGGTGTCAATGGGGGTCTATGGGGTCTATAGGGGTCTATAGGCGTCTATGGGGTTCTATAGGGATCTATGGGGTGTCAATGGGGGTCTATGGGGTCTATAGGGGTCTATGGGGTGGTTATAGGGGTCTATGGGGTCTATAGGGGTCTATAGAGGTCTATAGGGGGGCTATAGGGGTCTATGGGGTGGCTATAGGGTGGTTATAGGGGTCTATGGGGTCTATAGGGGTCTATAGAGGTCTATAGGGGGGCTATAGGGGTCTATGGGGTGGCTATAGGGTGGTTATAGGGGTCTATGGGGTGTCAATGGGGGTCTATGGGGTCTATAGGGGTCTATATGGGTCTATGGGGTGGCTATGGGGTGGCAATGGGGGTCTATGGGGTCTATAGGGGTCTATAGGGTCTATAGGGGTCTATATGGGTCTATGGGGTGGCTATGGGGTTCTATGGGGTTCTATGGGGTGCTGGAAGGGGGGAAATGGGGGTCTATGGGGTCCTATGGGGTTCTAGGGTGGGGCTATGGGGGTCTATGGGGTCCTAGGATGGGGTTATGGGGGTCTATGGGGACTATGGGGTCCTATGAGGGTCTATGGGGTACTATAGGGGGCATATGGGGGTCTATGGGGTCTTAGGGGGGGTCCTATGGGGTCCTATGGGGTTCTATGGGGGTCTATGGGGTCCTATGGGGTCTTAGGGGGGTCCTAGGGTGGGGTTATGGGGGTCTATGGGGTGCTAGGGGGCTATGGGGTCTATGGGGGTCTATGGGGTCCTATGGGGTCCTATGGGGGTCTATGGGGTTCTATGGGGTTCTATGGGGTCTTAGGGGGGTCCTATGGGGTCCTACAGTGGGGTTATGGGGGTCTATGGGGGTCTATGGGGTCTTAGGGGGGGTCCTATGGGGGTCTATGGGGACTATGAGGTCTTAGGGGGGTCCTATGGGGGTCTATGGGGGTCTATGGGGTCCTAGGATGGGGCTATGGGGGTCTATGGGGGTCTATGGGGTCTATGGGGGTCTATGGGGTCCTAGGGTGGGGTTATGGGGGTCTATGGGGTCTATGGGGGTCTATGGGGGTCTATGGGGTCTATGGGGGTCTATGGGGGTCTATGGGGGTCTATGGGGTCTTAGGGGGGGTCCTATGGGGTCTATGGGGGTCTATGGGGTCCTATGGGGTATTAGGGGGGTCCTATGGGGTCTATGGGGTGGCAATGGGGGTCTATGGGGTCTATGGGGGTCTATGGGGGTCTATGGGGGTCTATGGGGTCTATGGGGTCCTATGGGGTATTAGGGGGGTCCTATGGGGGTCTATGGGGTATTAGGGGGGTCCTATGGGGTCTATGGGGTCTTAGGGGGGTCCTATGGGGGTCTATGGGGGGTCCTATGGGGTCCTAGGGTGGGGTTATGGGGGGCTATGGGGGTCTATGGGGTCCTATGGGGTCCTACAGTGGGGTTATGGGGGTCTATGGGGTCCTATGGGGTCCTAGGGTGGGGCTATGGGGGTCTATGGGGTGCTATGGGGTCTTAGGGGGGTCTATGGGGTCTTAGGGGGGTCCTAGGGTGGGGTTATGGGGGTCTATGGGGTCCTATGGGGGTCTATGGGGTCCTAGGGTGGGGTTATGGGGGTCTATGGGGTTATGGAGGTCTATGGGGTCTTATGGGGGTCCTATGGGGTCCTATGGGGTCCTAGGGTGGGGGTATGGGGTCTTAGGGGGGTCTATGGGGTCCTATGGGGTCCTATGGGGTCTTAGGGGGGTCCTATGGGGTCCTACAGTGGGGTTATGGGGGGCTATGGGGTCCTATGGGGTCCTAGAGTGGGGTTATGGGGGTCTGTGGGGTCTTAGGGGGGTCCTATGGGGTCTATGGGGGTCTATGGGGTGCTATGGGGGGCATAAGGGAGGTCTATGGGGGTCTATGGGGGGTCCTATGGGGTCCTGGGGTGGGGCTATGGGGTTCTTGGGGGTCTATGGGGGTCTATGGGGTCTTAGGGGGGTCCTATGGGGGTCTATGGGGTCCTATGGGGTCCTAGGATGGGGCTATGGGGGTCTATGGGGTCCTAGGGGGGTCCTATGGGGTCCTAGGGTGGGGTTATGGGGGTCTGTGGGGTCTATGGGGTTCTATGGGGTCTTAGGGGGGGTCTATGGGGGTCTATGGGGTCTTAGGGGGGTCCTATGGGGTCCTATGGGGGGCATATGGGGGGCATATGGGGGTCTATGGGGTCCTATGGGGGTCTATGGGGTCTATAGGGGTCTATAGGGGTCTATAGGGGGGCTATAGGGGTCTATGGGGTGGCTATAGGGTGGTTATAGGGGTCTATGGGGTGTCAATGGGGGTCTATGGGGTCTATAGGGGTCTATAGGGATCTATGGGGTGTCAATAGGGGTCCATGGGGTCTATAGGGGTCTATGGGGTGGTTATAGGGATCTATGGGGTTCTATAGGGTGTCAATGGGGCTCTATGGGGTCTATGGGGTGTCAATGGGGCTCTATGGGGCTCTATGGGGTTTCAATGGGGCTCTATGGGGCTCTATGGGGCTCTATGGGGCTCTATGGGGTTTCAATGGGGCT
Organism: Coturnix japonica; assembly: GCF_054131305.1. NCBI lineage: Eukaryota > Metazoa > Chordata > Aves > Galliformes > Phasianidae > Coturnix > Coturnix japonica. The sequence goes on from NW_028188988.1 coordinate 383,906, forward strand.
CTATGGGGCTTTATGGGGTTTCAATGGGGCTCTATGGGGTTTCAATGGGGCTCTATGGGGCTCTATGGGGTTTCAATGGGGCTCTATAGGGATCTATGGGGTGTCAATGGTCTATGGGGTTTATGGGTCTATGGGGTCTATGGGGTTTCAATGGGGGTCTATGGGGTTCTATAGGGGTCTATGGGGTGGCTATAGGGGGTCTATAGGGTTTCAATGGGGGTCTAGGGGTCTATGGGGTCTATAGGGATCTATGGGGTGGCAATGGGGCTCTATGGGGTGTCAATGGGGTGTCAATGGGGGTCTATAGGGGTCTATGGGGTGGCTATAGGGCTCTATGGGGTGTCAATGGGGCTCTATGGGGTGTCAATGGGGCTCTATGGGGTTTCAATGGGGCTCTATGGGGCTCTATGGGGTTTCAATGGGGCTCTATGGGGTTTCAATGGGGCTCTATGGGGTGTCAATGGGGCTCTATGGGGTCTATGGGGTGTCAATGGGGCTCTATGGGGCTCTATGGGGTTTCAATGGGGCTCTATGGGGCTCTATGGGGCTCTATGGGGCTCTATGGGGTTTCAATGGGGCTCTATGGGGCTTTATGGGGTTTCAATGGGGCTCTATGGGGCTCTATGGGGTTTCAATGGGGCTCTATAGGGATCTATGGGGTGTCAATGGTCTATGGGGTTTATGGGTCTATGGGGTCTATGGGGTTTCAATGGGGGTCTATGGGGTTCTATAGGGGTCTATGGGGTGGCTATAGGGGGTCTATAGGGTTTCAATGGGGGTCTATGGGGTCTATGGGGTCTATAGGGATCTATGGGGTGGCAATGGGGCTCTATGGGGTGTCAATGGGGTGTCAATGGGGGTCTATAGGGGTCTATGGGGTGGCTATAGGGCTCTATGGGGTGTCAATGGGGCTCTATGGGGTGTCAATGGGGCTCTATGGGGCTCTATGGGGTGTCAATGGGGCTCTATGGGGTGTCAATGGGGCTCTATGGGGCTCTATGGGGTTTCAATGGGGCTCTATGGGGTGTCAATGGGGCTCTATGGGGTTTCAATGGGGCTCTATGGGGCTCTATGGGGTTTCAATGGGGCTCTATGGGGTGTCAATGGGGCTCTATGGGGTTTCAATGGGGCTCTATGGGGCTCTATGGGGTTTCAATGGGGCTCTATGGGGTTTCAATGGGGCTCTATGGGGCTCTATGGGGTTTCAATGGGGCTCTATGGGGTTTCAATGGGGCTCTATGGGGTGTCAATGGGGCTCTATGGGGCTCTATGGGGCTCTATGGGGTGTCAATGGGGCTCTATGGGGCTCTATGGGGCTCTATGGGGTTTCAATGGGGCTCTATGGGGCTCTATGGGGTTTCAATGGGGCTCTATGGGGCTCTATGGGGTTTCAATGGGGCTCTATGGGGCTCTATGGGGCTCTATGGGGTTTCAATGGGGCTCTATGGGGCTCTATGGGGTTTCAATGGGGCTCTATGGGGTTTCAATGGGGCTCTATGGGGCTCTATGGGGTTTCAATGGGGCTCTATAGGGATCTATGGGGTGTCAATGGTCTATGGGGTTTATGGGTCTATGGGGTCTATGGGGTTTCAATGGGGGTCTATGGGGTTCTATAGGGGTCTATGGGGTGGCTATAGGGGGTCTATAGGGTTTCAATGGGGGTCTATGGGGTCTATGGGGTCTATAGGGATCTATGGGGTGGCAATGGGGCTCTATGGGGTGTCAATGGGGTGTCAATGGGGGTCTATAGGGGTCTATGGGGTGGCTATAGGGCTCTATGGGGTGTCAATGGGGCTCTATGGGGTGTCAATGGGGCTCTATGGGGTGTCAATGGGGCTCTATGGGCTCTATGGGGTCTATAAGGATCTATAGGGGTCTATGGGGTTCTATAGGGGTCTATGGGGTGGCTATAGGGTGGTTATAGGGATCTATGGGGTTTCAATGGGGCTCTATGGGGTTTCAATGGGGCTCTATGGGGCTCTATGGGGTGTCAATGGGGCTCTATGGGGTTTCTATGGGGTTTCAATGGGGCTCTATGGGGTGTCTATGGGGCTCTATGGGGCTCAATGGGGCTCTATGGGGTTTCAATGGGGCTCTATGGGGCCTGACCGTGTCGGGGGCTCAGGGCGTCGTGCAGCTCCTCGTGGTCACACGGGTGCACGAAGTCGAACACGCTGTGACCGATCAGCTCCAGCTGGGGGGGGTGAGTGTGCAAGGCCTTGCACGAGGAGCCCTTGCACACCCACCCCTTGCACACCCACCCTTTGCACGAGGAACCCTTGCACACCCACCCCTTGCACACTCATCCCTTTGCACACTCACTCCTTGCACACTCACCCCCTTGCACACCCACCCCTTGCACGCACACCCCTTGCACAAGGACCCCTAGCACACCCACCCCTTGCACACTCATCCCTTTGCACACTCACCCCTTGCTCACTCACCCCCTTGCACACCCACCCCTTGCACGAGGACCCTTTGCACACCCACCCTTTGCACACTCACCCCTTGCACACTCGCTCTATCACAACTCCCCCCTCCCATTTCACAACACACACACTCCCCCCTTTACACAAGGACCCCTTGCACACCCACCCCTTGCACACCCACCCCTTGCACGAGGACCCTTTACACACTCACCCCTTGCACACTCACCCCTTTGCACACCCACCCCTTGCATACTCACCCCCTCCCATTTCACAACACAAACACTCCCCCCTTTGCACCCCCACCCTTTCCACGAGGACCCCTTGCACACTCACCGTATCACAACACCCCCTCACCTTGCACAAGAGCCCCTTGTCCTATTGGGGGTCCCATTGGGGGTCTCTATGGGGGTCACCCCTTACACACCCACCCCTTGCACACTCCTCCCTTTGCACTCTCCCCCCTTTGCACACACCCCCTTGCACACTCCCCCCTTTACACAAGGACCCCTTGCACATCCACCCTTTGCACAAGGACCCCTTGCACACTCACCCCTTGCACACTCATCCCCCCTTTGCACACACCCCCTTGCACACTCCCCCCTTTACACAAGGACCCCTTGCACACCCACCCCTTGCACACCCAGCCCTTGCACACTCACCCCCCTTTGCACACCCACCCCTTGCACACACACCCCTTGCACACTCCCCCCTTTACACAAGGACCCCTTTCACACTCCCCCTTTGCACACCCACCCCTTGCACACTCAACCCTTGCACACTCATCCCCCCCTTGCACACCCACCCCTTGCACACTCACTCTCCCACCCCCTATCACAACACCCCCCCACCTTGCACAAGAGCCCCTTGTCCTATTGGGGGTCTCCATGGGGGTCACCCCTTGCACACCCACCCCTTGCACACTCATCCCCCCTTGCACACTCACCTGGCCCAGCCCCAGCAGCCTGCTGACGTTCTCAGACAGGAAGATCATGTCCCCCCCATCACTGAGCACCATCAGGAACCCGCTGAGCGCGCGTGCGTAACACACGTCCACATCCTCCGCTGCGGCCGCCCATGTCCCTTTAAGAGATGGGTTATGGGGTGGGTTATGGGGCACTAATGGCCCCATAGACCCCATAGAGCCCCATAGAGCCTCCATAGATCCCCCACTGGCCCCATAGACACACATTGACCCCATAGACCTGCATTGACCCTTATAGATCTACATTGACGCACTGACCCCATAGACCCCATAGAGCCCTATAGAGCCCTATAGAGCCCTATAGACCCCCATAGACCCTTATAGACCCCCATAGAGCCCTATAGACCCCCATAGATCCCTATAGACCCCTATAGACCCCCATAGACCCCAATGGGACCCCCATAGAGACCCTTATAGGGACCCCCAATGGGACCCCCATAGACCCCTATAGACCTACATTGACCCCATAGACCCGCACTGACCCCATAGACCCCATAGAGCCCTATAGAGCCCTATAGACCCCCACTGACCCCTATAGACCCCCATAGACCCCTATAGACCCCTATAGACCCCCATAGACCCCCATTGACCCCTATAGACCCCTATAGACCCCCATAGACCCCATAGAGCCCTATAGACCCCCATAGACCCCTATAGACCCCTATAGACACCCATTGACCCCATAGCCCATCCATTGACCCCATAGACTCTCCATTGACCCCATTGACCCCATAGAGCCCTATAGACCCCTATAGACCCCCATAGACCCCTATAGACCCCTATAGAACCCCACTGACCCCTATAGACCCCTATAGACCCCCATTGACCCCCATAGACCCCTATAGACCCCCATAGACCCCTATAGACCCCTATAGACCCCTGTAGACAACCATAGACCCCAATAGGACCCCCATAGACCCCCATAGACCCCAATGGGACCCCCATAGACCCCTATAGACCTACATTGACCCCATAGACCTGCACTGACCCCATAGACCCCATAGAGCCCTATAGAGCCCTATAGAGCCCTATAGACCCCCATAGAGCCCTATAGACCCCTATAGACCCCTATAGACCCCTATAGAACATCACTGACCCCCATAGACCCCTATAGACCCGTATAGACCCCTATAGACCCCTATAGACCCCTATAGACCCCCATTGACCCCATAGCCCATCCATTGACCCCATAGACCTTCCATTGACTCCATAGCCCTTCCATTGACCCCATAGACCTTACATTGACCCTACAGACCCTCTATTGACCCCATTGACCCCATAGCCCCTCCATTGACCCCATAGACCCTCCATTGACCCCATAGACCTTCCATTGACCCCATAGACCTTCCATTGACTCCATAGACCCCATAGACTCCATAGACCCCATAAGACCCACGTACACTCTCCATTGACCCCATAGCCCCTCCACTGACCCCATAGACCCACATAGACCCAAACAGACCCCCTACTGACCCCATAGCCCCTCCATTGACCCCATAAACCCCTCTATTGACCCCATAGCCCCTCCATTGACCCCATAGACCTTCCATTGACTCCACTGACCCCATAGACCCACGTACACCCTCTATTGACCCCATAGACCTTCCATTGACCCCATTGAACCCCATAGCCCCTCCACTGACCCCATAGTCCCTCCATTGACCCCATAGACTCTCTATTGATCCCATTGACCCCATAGCCCCTCCATTGACCCCATAGACCCACGTACACCCTCTATTGACCCCATAGCCCCTCCATTGACCCCATAGACCTTCCATTGACCCCATAGACCTTCCATTGACCCCATAGACTCTCTATTGATCCCATTGACCCCATAGCCCCTCCATTGACCCCATAGACCCACGTACACCCTCTATTGACCCCATAGACCTTCCATTGACCCCATTGAACCCCATAGCCCCTCCACTGACCCCATAGTCCCTCCATTGACTCTACTGACCCCATAGCCCATCCATTGACCCCATAGACCCACGTACAACCCCTATTGACCCCATAGCCCCTCCATTGACCCCATAGACCTTCCATTGACTCCATAGACTCTCTATTGATCCCATTGACCCCATAAGACCCTCTATTGACCCCATAGCCCCTCCATTGACCCCATGGATCCACGTACACCCCCTATTGACCCCATAGACCTTCCATTGACCCCATAGACCCCACTGACCCCATAAAACCCCCCTTATCCTTTATAGGGTCGCCCTTTTGGGGTCTCACCGTCCATTGACCCCATAGGCCTCCCATTGACCCCATAGACCCTCCATTGACCCCATAGACCTTCCATTGACCCCATAGACTCCATAAGACCTTCCATTGACTCCATTGACCCCGTAAGACCCTCTATGGATCCCATTGACCCCATAGCCCCTCCACTGACCCCATAGCCCCTCCATTGACCCTACAGACCTTCCATTGACCCCATAGCCCCTCCATTGACCCTATAGACCTTCCATTGACCCCATAGCCCATCCATTGACCCCATAAGACCCTCTACTGACCCCATAGACCCCACAGCCCCTAACAGACCCTCCATTGACCCCATAGACCTTCCATTGACTCCATTGACCCTATAAGACCCTCTATTGACCCCATAGACCCCATAGACCCCATAAGACCCCCCCTTATCCTTTATAGGGTCGACCTTTTGGGGTCTCACCGTCCATTGACCTCATAGACCCTCCATTGACTCCATTGACCCCATAGACCCACGTACACCGTCTATTGACCCCATAGCCCCTCCATTGACTCTATTGACTCCATAGACCCCATAAAACCCCCCTTATCCTTTATAGGGTCGACCTTTTGGGGTCTCACCGTCTATTGACCCCATAGCCCCTCCATTGAATCTACTGACCCCATAACCCTTCCATTGACCCCATAGACCCACGTACACCCTCTATTGACCCCATAGACCCTCTATCGACCCCATAGACCCCACTGACCCCATAAAACCCCCCTTATCCCTTATAGGGTCGCCCTTTTGGGGTCTCACCGTCCATTGATCTCACAGACCCTCTATCGACCCCATAGCCCCTCCACTGACCCTATAGCCCCTCCACTGACCCCATAGCCCCTCCATTGACCCCATAGCCCCTCTATCGACCCCATAGACCTTCCATTGACCCCATAGACCCTCCATTGACTCTACTGACCCCATAGCCCATCCATTGACCCTATAGACCTTCCATTGACCCCACAGACCTTCCATTGACCCCATAGACCCCATAAGACCTTCCATTGACTCCACTGACCCCATAAGACCCTCTATTGACCCCATAGCCCCTCCACTGACCCCATAGCCCCTCCATTGACCATACCGACCTTCCATTGACCCCATAGGCCCTCTATCGACCCCATAGCCCCTCCATTGACCCCATAGCCCCTCTATTGACCCCATAGCCCCTCCATTGACCCTACAGACCTTCCATTGACCCCATAGACCCTCCATTGACCCCATAGCCCCTCCATTGACCCCATAGACCCACGTACACCCTCCATTGACCCCATAGCCCCTCTATCGACCCCATATACTCTCTATTGACCCCATAGCCCATCCATTGACCCCATAGACCCACGTACACCCTCTATTGACCCCATAGCCCCTCCATTGACCCCATAGACCCACGTACACCCCCTATTGACCCCATAGCCCCTCCATTGACCCCATAGACCCTCCATTGACCCTATAGCCCCTCTATCGACCCCATAGCCCCTCCATTGACCCCATAAGACCCTCTATTGACCCCATAGACCCTACAGCCCCAAACAGACCCTCCACTGATCCCATAGCCCCTCTATTGACCCCATAGACCCACGTACACCCTCTATTGACCCCATAGACCTTCCATTGACCCCATAGACCTTCCATTGACCCCATAGCCCCTCTATCGACCCCATAGCCCCTCTATCGACCCCATAGCCCCTCCATTGACCCCATAGCCCCTCCATTGACCCCATAGCCCCTCCATTGACCCCATAGACCCTCTACTGACTCCATAGCCCCTCCATTGACCCCATAGACCTATGTACACCCTCTATTGACCCCATAGCCCCTCTATCGACCCCATAGCCCATCCATTGACCCCATTGACCCCATAGACGCCTCATTGACCCCATAGACCCTCCATTGACCCCATAGACGCCTCATTGACCCCATAGCCCATCCATTGACCCCATAGCCCCTCTATCGACCCCATAGACCCTCCATAGACCCCATAGACCCTCCATAGACCCCATAGGCCCTCCATTGACCCCATAGACCCCATAGACCCCACATCTCACCGGCGGCCAGCAGGCGGTGCACCCTGAGGTAGCTGATGGTGAGTCTCATGATGGAGGCCTTGTCCAAGTGTGCGCTGACCCCTCGTGCGAAGGGCAGCCCATAGACCCTCCATTGACCCCATAGACCCTCCATAGACCCCATAGACCTTCCATTGACCCCATAGCCCCTCCATAGACCCCATAGACCTTCCATTGACCCCATAGACCCTCCATTGACCCCATAGACCCTCCATAGACCCCATAGACCCTCCATAGACCCCATAGACCCTCCATTGACCCCATAGACCTTCCATTGACCCTATAGACCTTCCATTGACCCCATAGACCTTCCATTGACCCCATAGACCCTCCATTGACCCCATAGACCCTCCATTGACCCCATAGACCTTCCATTGACCCCATAGACCTTCCATTGACCCCATAGCCCCTCCATTGACCCCATAGACCTTCCATTGACCCCATAGACCTTCCATTGACCCCATAGACCTTCCATTGACCCCATAGACCCCACGTCTCACCGGCGGCCAGCAGGCGGTGCACCCTGAGGTAGCTGATGGTGAGTCTCATGATGGAGGCCTTGTCCAAGTGTGCGCTGACCCCTCGTGCGAAGGGCAGCCCATAGACCCTCCATTGACCCCATAGCCCCTCCATTGACCCCATAGACCCTCCATTGACCCTATAGACCTTCCATTGACCCTATAGCCCATCCATTGACCCCATAGACCCTCCATAGACCCCATAGAACTTCCACTGACCCCATAGACGCCTCATTGACCCCATAGCCCATCCACTGACCCCATAGACTCTCTATTGACTCCATTGACCCTATAGCCCCTCCATTGACCCCATAGACCCACGTACACCCTCTATTGACCCCATCGCCCCTCCATTGACCCTATAGACCTTCCATTGACTCCACTGACCCAAACAGACCCAAACAGACCCTCCATTGACCCCATAGACTCCATAGACCCCATAGCCACTCCATTGACCCCATAGACTCTCTATTGACCCCATTGACCCCATAGACCCTCTACTGACCCCATAGCCCCTCCATAGACCCCATAGACCCTACAGCCCCAAACAGACCCTCCATTGATCCCATAGACCTTCCATTGACCCCATAGACCCCATAAGACCTTCCATTGACTCCATTGACCCCATAGCCCGTCCACTGACCCCATAGACCTTCCATTGACCCCATAGACCCTCCATTGACCCCATAGCCCCTCCATTGACCCCATAGACCCACGTACACCCTCTATTGACCCCATAGACCCTCTATCGACCCCATAGACCCCATAGACCCCATAAGACCCCCCCTATCCTTTATAGGGTCGACCTTTTGGGGTCTCACCGTCCATTGACCCCATAGACCTCCCATTGACTCCACTGACCCCATAGACCCACGTACACCCTCCATTGACCCCATAGACCCTCTATCGACCCCATAGACCCCATAGACCCCATAAGACCCCCCCAATCCTTTATAGGTTCTCACCGGCGGCCAGCAGGCGGTGCACCCTGAGGTAGCTGATGGTGAGTCTCATGATGGAGGCCTTGTCCAAGTGTGCGCTGACCCCTCGTGCGAAGGGCAGCGTGTGCGCGAGCTGGTAAAACACTTCGGTCTCACGACTACGGCGACATCGAGCGGCGTCGCGGGATCGTTCCTTCCTCAGCTCCGGGGTGGATCTGAAAAGGGTTATAGGGGAAAGTTATAGGGTCAGTGTATATGTATAGGGGGTATAGGGGGGATATGGGGTTGGGTGGAGGGGTTGTAGGGTCAGTGGGGTGGTCAATGGGGGTCTATGGGGGTCTATGGGGTGGTTAATGGGGTTGGATGGGTGATATAGGGTCGATATGGGGTTGGGTGGAGGGGTTGTAGGGTCAGAGGGGGTCTATGGGGTGGTTAATGGGGGTCTATGGGGGCCAATGGGGGTCTATGGGGTGGTCAATGGGGTTGGATGGGGGATATGGGGTCGGGAAGGGGATATAGGGTCGATATGGGGTTGGGTGGAGGGGTTATAGGGTCAGTAGGGGTCTATGGGGGTCTATGGGGTGGTTAATGGGGTTGGATGGGGGCTATGGGGTCGATATGGGGTTGGGTGGAGGGGTTATAGGGTCAGGGGGAGGTAAGGGGGATATAGGGTCAATATGGGGTTGGGTGGAGGGGTTATAGGGTCAGTGGGGGTCTATGGGGTGGTTAATGGGGGTCTATGGGGGCCAATGGGGGTCTATGGGGTGGTCAATGGGGTTGGATGGGGGATATGGGGTCGGGAAGGGGATATAGGGTCGATATGGGGTTGGGTGGAGGGGTTGTAGGGTCCGTGGGGTGGTCAGTGGGGGTCTATGGGGGTCTATGGGGTGGTCAATGGGGTTGGATGGGGGATATGGGGTCAGGAAGGGATATAGGGGGGATATGGGGTTGGGTGGAGGGGTTGTAGGGTCAGTGGGGGTCTATGGGGTGGTTAATGGGGGTCTATGGGGGTTAATGGGGGTCTAAGGGGTGGTTAATGGGGTTGGAGAGGGATATAGGGTCGATATGGGGTTGGGTGGAGGGGTTATAGGGTTGGGAAGGGGGTAGGGGGGATATAGGGTCGATATGGGGTTAGGTGGAGGGGTTGTAGGGTCAGTGGGGGTCTATGGGGGTCTATGGGGGTCTATGGGGGTCTATGGGGTGGTCAGTGGGGTTGGATGGGGGATATGGGGTTGGTTGGAGGGGTTATAGGGTCAGTGGGGGTCTATGGAGGTCAGTGGGTTGGATGGGTGATATAGGGTTGATATGGGGTTGGGTGGAGGGGTTGTAGGGTCTGTGGGGGTCTATGGGGGTCTATGGGGGTCTATGGGGGTCAATGGGGTGGTCAATGGGGTTGGATGGGGGCTATGGGGTCGATATGGGGTTGGGTGGAGGGGTTATAGGGTTGGGAAGGGGGTAGGGGGGATATAGGGTCGATATGGGGTTGGGTGGAGGGGTTGTAGGGTCAGGAGGGGATATAGGGGGGATATGGGGTCGATATAAGGTTGGGTTGAAGGGTTATAGGGTCGGGAGGGGATATAGGGGGGATATAGGGTCGATATGGGGTTGGGTGGAGGGGTTGTAGGGTCAGTGGGGGTCTATGGAGGTCAATGGGAGTCTATGGGGTGGTCAATGGGGTTGGATGGGGGATATGGGGTTGGGTGGAGGGGTTATAGGGTCGGGAAGGGGGTAGGGGGGATATAGGGTCGATATGGGGTTGGGTGGAGGGGTTGTAGGGTCAGTGGGGGTCTATGGGGGTCTATGGGGGTCAATGGGGTGGTTAATGGGGTTGGATGGCGGATATGGGGTTGGGTGGAGGGGTTATAGGCTCGGGAAGGGGGGTAGGGGGGATATAGGGTCGATATGGGGTTGGTTGGAGGCGTTATAGGGTTGCTGGGGGGGATATAGGGTTGATATGGGGTTGGGTGGAGGGGTTGTAGGGTCACTGGGGGGGATATAGGGTCGATATGGGGTTGGGTGGAGGGGTTATAGGGTCAGTGGGGGTCTATGGGGGTCTATGGGGTGGTTAATGGGGTTGGATGGGGGATATGGGGTCGGTGGGGGGGATTGGGGTGGTCAATGGGGTTGGATGGGGGATATGGGGTCAGGAAGGGATATAGGGGAGATATAGGGTTGGGTGGAGGGGTTATAGGGTCAGTGGGTGTCTATGGGGTGGTCAATGGGGTTGGATGGGGGATATGGGGTCGGTGGGGTGATATAGGGTCGATATGGGGTTGGGTGGAGGGTGTGGGGTGGACAATGGGGGTCTATGGGGTGGTTAATGGGGTTGGATGGGGGATATGGGGTTGGGAAGGGGATATAGGGTTGATATGGGGTTGGGTGGAGGGGATATAGGGTCGGGAAGAAGGTAGGGGGGATATAGAGTCGATATGGGGTTGGGTGGAGGGGTTGTAGGGTCAGTGGGGGTCTATGGGGGTCTATGGGGGTCTATGGGGGTCTAAGGGGTGGTCAGTGGGGTTGGAGAGGGATATAGGGTCGATATGGGGTTGGGTGGAGGGGTTGTAGGGTCAGAAGGGGGGTAGGGGGGATATAGGGTCGATATGGGGTTGGGTGGAGGGGTTATAGGGTCAGGAGGGGATATAGGGGGGATATGGGGTTGGGTGGACGGGTTATAGGGTCGGGAAGGGGGTAGGGGGGATATAGGGTTGATATGGGGTTGGGTGGAGGGGTTGTAGGGTACGTGGGGGTCTATGGGGGTCTATGGGGTGGTTAATGGGGTTGGATGGGTGATATAGGGTCGGGGGGGTAAATAGGGTCGATATAGGGTTGGGTGGACAGTATGGGGTTGGAATGTAAGTGGGTGTGCCTGAGTGTGCAAGAGGTGAGCGTGCAAGGGGCTCGATCAGCCCCCATTGGGGGTGGGTGTGAGTGTGTCAGTGGTTGTGAGCGTGCAAGGAAGAGCCAGAAAGGGGGGATAGGGGTGTATGAGGGTCTGTGGGTGTGCAAGAGGTGAGTGTGCAAGGGATGAGCGTGCAAGGGGCTCAATGAGCCCCTATTATTGGGGGTGGGTGTGAGTGTGTCAGTGGTTGTGAGCGTGCAAGAAAGAGCCAGAAAGGGGGGAAGTGGGGCTGGGAATGGGGGGGGGTGTGAGGGTCTATGGGTGTGCAAGGGATGAGTGTGCAAAGGATGAGCGTGCAAGGGGCTCAATCAGCTCCTGTTGGGGGGTGGATGTGAGTGTGTCAGTGGTTGTGAGCGTTCAAGGAAGGGTCTAAGAGTGCAATGAAGAGCCAGAAGGAGAGAGAGGGGGGGGGTATGAGGGTCTGTGGGTGTGCAAGGGGTAAGTGTGCAAGAGGTGAGTGTGCAAGGGGCTCAATCAGCCCCAGTTGGGGGTGGGTGTGAGGAAGGACTAAGTGTGCAAGAGGAGGCTGAAAAGGGGAAGGGGGGCTGGGAATGGGGGGGGTGTGAGGGTCTGTGTGTGTGCAAGGGATGAGTGTGCAAGGGGCTCAATCAGCCACCGTTGGGGGGTGGGTGTGAGCGTGCAGGGCTGCTGAGCGTGCAAGGAAGAGCCAGAAAGGGGAGAAGGGAGGGGGGGGGTATGAGGGTCTGTGGGTGTGCAAGGGATGAGTGTGCAAGAGATGAGCGTGCAAGGGGCTCAATCAGCCCCCATTGGGGGTGGGTGTGAGTGTGTCAGTGGTTGTGAGCGTGCGAGAAAGAGCCTGAAAGGGGGGGAAGGGGGCTGGGAATGGGGGTGTGTGGGGGTCTATGGGTGTGCAAGGGATGAGTGTGCAAGGGATGAGCGTGCAAGGGGCACGATCAGCCCCTATTATTGGGGGTGGGTGTGAGTGTGCAGGGCCGGTGAGCGTGCAAGGAAGAGCCATAAAGGGGGAAGTGGGGCTGGGAATGGGGTGGGTGTGAGGGTCTGTGGGTGTGCAAGGGATGAGTGTGCAAGGGGTGAGCGTGCAAGGGTCTCAATGAGCCCCTATTATTGGGGGTGGGTGTGAGTGTGTCAGTGGTTGTGAGCGTGCGAGCGGCCGCTGTTGCTACGTGCGGGACGAGCTGTTCCTGTTCCTTGGCCTTGAGCCCAATTGGGGCCCCTCGCACGGGGACGGGACACGAGGGGGGGGAGGGGGGGGGTGAGTGTGCGAGCCAATGAGGGTGGAGTTATGCAAATGAGGCTTAATTTATGCTAATGGCACGAGGAGAGCACGAGGATCCCCCCCCCCCCTCCCCTTGGATCACAAGCGTTGCACAAGCGTTGTGAATAGGATCCAGGCTGGGTTTTTTGCTCGTGGTTTTGCACTTTTGCACGCTCGTTTTGCACGTGGGTCACACACACACACCCCTGTATCACACCCAGCCCGTTATATGAGGTTTAAAGCACGACACAGTGTGCACTCCTTGCACGAGGATGCACGAGGAAACCCAGAGATCATTATTATAGTGCACAAGGATTTGCACACCTTGCACGAGGATGCACGAGGACGCCCATAGACCACACTCCAATACACCCAGCTCACACGAGTGTGCACAAATACACTCACACCTTGCACGAGGACACCCAGAGCTCAATGTCGCTGGGCACAAGGATTTGCACACCTTGCACGAGGATGCACGAGGACGCCCATAGACCACACTGCAATACACCCAGCTCACACTAGTGTGCACGAGGACACTCACGCCTTGCACGAGGATGCACAAGAACGTCCATAGACCACATCCAAGTACACACTAGGACACACTAGTGCACCCCTATCTTGCACGTGGATGCACGAGGATGCCCATAGACCACATCCAAGTACACTCAGCTCACACTAGTGTGCACGAGGACACACTGGGCTTGCACGAGGATGCACATAGACCACACTGCAATACAACCAGCTCACACTAGTGTGCACAAGGACACCCACACCTTGCACGAGTATGCACGAGGACGCCCATAGACCACACTGCAATACACCCAGCTCACACTAGGACACACTAGTGCACCCCTATCTTGCACGAGGATGCACTAGGACACCCATAGACCACATCCAGCTCACACGAGGGTGCACAAGGACACACGTATCTTGCACGCGGATGCACGAGGACACCCATAGACCACACTGCAATACACCCAGCTCACACTAGTACACACTAGTGCACCCCTATCTTGCACGAGGGTGCACTAGGACGCCCATAGACTACATTCAGCTCACACTAGTGTGCATGAGGACACACGTATCTTGCACGAGGATGCACGAGGACACCCATAGACCACATTGCAATACACCCAGCTCACACTAGTGTGCACGAGGACACACTGGGCTTGCACGAGGATGCACGAGGACGCCCATAGGCCACACTGCAATAGACCCAGCTCACACTAGTGTGCACAAGGACACACTGGGCTTGCACAAGGATGCACGAGGACGCCCATAGGCCACACTGCAATAGACCCACCTCACACTAGTGTGCACGAGGACTCGCACACCTTGCACGAGGATGCACGAGGATGCCCATAGACCACATCCAGATACACCCAGCTCACACTAGGACACACTAGGGCACACGTATCTTGCACAAGGATGCACTAGGACACCCATAGACCACACTGCAATACACCCAGCTCACACTAGGACACACTAGGACTTGCACACCTTGCACGAGGATGCACGAGGATGTCCATAGACCACATCCAGCTCACACAAGGGTGCACAAGGACACACGTATCTTGCACGAGGATGCACGAGGACACCCATAGACCACACTGCAATACACCCAGCTCACACGAGTGTGCACCAGGACACCCACACCTTGCACGAGTATGCACGAGGACGCCCATAGACCACACTGCAATACACCCAGCTCACACTAGGACACACTAGTGCACCCCTATCTTGCACGAGGGTGCACTAGGACACCCATATAATACATCCACATACACCCAGCTCACACTAGTGTGCACTAGTGCACCCCTATCTTGCACGAGGATGCACGAGGACACCCATAGACCACACTGCAATACACCCAGCTCACACTAGTGTGCACTAGGACTCATAGACCTTGCACGAGGACACTCATAGGCCACACTGCAATAGACCCAGCTCACACGAGTGTGCACAAGGACACTCACACCTTGCACGAGGATGCACGAGGATGCCCATAGACCACATCAAAGTACACTCAGCTCACACTAGGACACACTAGTGCACCCCTATCTTGCACAAGGATTCACCAGGACACCCATAGACCACACAAGGCCACACCAGCCTTGCACATGGTTGCACACGTGGTCTCACGCCTCTTGCACGAGGACACGGGACACACCACGACACCCTCATGTTCTTGCACGAGGACACGAGGATCCCCCCCCATTTAAAGGGATACACACCCAATTAAACCCAATTAAACCCAATGGTCCCAATTAAACCCAATGGAGGGGGGGGGGGTCCCAATTAAACCCAATGGTGCCAATTAAACCCAATGGAAGGGGGGGGGGGGTCCCAATTAAACCCAATGGAGGGGGGGGTCCCCAATTAAACCCAATGGAGGGGGGGGGTCCCCAATTAAACCCAATGGTCCCAATTAAACCCAATGGAGGGGGGGGTCCCAATTAAACCCAATGGAGGGGGGGGTCCCAATTAAACCCAATGGAGGGGGGGGGGGTCCCAATTAAACCCAATGGGGGTTGGGGGGAGGGTCCCAAAGTGTGGGGGGGGGGGGGGGGGGGTAAAGTGCCAACCAACCTAAAGGGGGCGGATCCCCCTATTAAACTTATATGTGACCCCCCCCCCCCCCCCCCCCGGATCCCTTCTATGGGGCTGGGGGGGGGTGTTAAGCAACAACTTAACTTGCTCCCCCCTCCCCCTAAAACGACCCCCCCCCATTTCCCTTCCGGACCCCCTACCACCCCCCCCCCCGGACCTCAATACCCCCCCTTGAAGACCCTAGACCCCCCCCACCCACCCCCTATCCTATACCAGCCCCCATTAAAGGGTCCAACGACCCCCCCCCCCCCGTCCCAAGACCCCCCCCAAGTACACACCCCCTTCCCCCCTATTCACTCTATGACCCCCCCCAACCTCAAGCCCCCCCACTTGACGACAATAGACCCCGCCCACTCCCACCCCACCCACCCCGTATCCTACACCGGACCCCATTAAGGGGTCCAACGACCCCCACCCACCCTAAGCCCCCCCCAAGCCCCGGGACCCCCCAGGACCCCCCCCCATTGACTCTATGACCCCCCCCCGGACCTCAAGACCCCCCCCCCACCCACCCCCTATTCTACACCAGACCCTATTAAGGGGTCCAACGACCCCCCCCCCCGTCCCAAGACCCCCCCTCAAGTACACACCCCCCTCCCCATTCGCTCTATGACACCCCCAACCTCAAGACCTCCCCCCTTTAAGACCCTAGACCCCCCCCCACCCACCCCCTATCCTACACCGGACCCCATTAAGGGGTCCAACGACCCCCCCACCCTTCTCAAGACCCCCCCCCTCAACCTCAAGACCCCCCTGGGATCCCCCCCATTGACTCTATGACCCCCCCCCGGACCTCAAGACCCCCCCCCCACCCAACCACCCACCCCCTATCCTACACCAGACCCCATTAAAGGGTTCAACGACCCCCCCCTTCTCAAGACCCCCCCCCCCCAACCTCAAGACCCCCCAGGACCCCCTTGGGACCCCCTAGGACCCCCCTACCCCCTCCAAACCCCCCTCACCCCACCCCCTATCCTACACCAGCCCCCATTAAGGGGTCCAACGACCCCACCCCCCACCCCAAGACCCCCCCCCCGGACTTCAAGACCCCCCCCCTCAACCTCAAGACCCCCCCCAGGACCCCCCAGGACTCCCCCCACCCCCTCCCAACACCCCCCAACCCACCTCTAATCTTACACCAGACCCCATTAAGGGGTCCAAAGACCCCACCCCCTTCCCAAGCCCCCCCCAAACCCCCCCCCCAAGCCCTAAGACCCCCCCCAGGACCCCCCAGGGACCCCCAAGGACCCCCCTACCCCCTCCAAACCCCCCCCCCCCACCTCTAATCCCACACCAGCCCCCATTAAGGGGTCCAACGACCCCACCCCCCCACCCCAAGACCCCCCCCCACAACCTCAAGACCCCCCTGGGACCCCCCCCATTGACTCTATGACCCCCCCCCCCCAACCTCAAGACCCCCCCATGACGACCCTAGACCCCGCCCACCCCCACCCCCCCCACCCCCTATCCTACACCAGCCCCCATTAAGGGGTCCAATGACCCCCCCCCCATTGTCCCAAGACCCCCCCCTCAACCTCAAGACCCCACCGGGACCCCCCCCCATTAACTCTATGACCCCCCCCAACCTCAAGACCCCCCCCCCTTTAAGACCCTAGACCCCCCCCCACCCACCCCCTATCCTACACCAGCCCCCATTAAGGGGTCCAACGACCCCACCCCCTTCCAAAGCCCCCCCCAAACCCCCCCCCCCAAAGCCCTAAGACCCCCCCCAGGACCCCCTTGGGACCCCCTAGGACCCCCCCGACCCCCTCCAAACCCCCCCCACCCACCTCTAATCCTACACCAGCCCCCATTAAGGGGTCCAACGACCCCACCCCCGTCCCAAGACCCCCCAACCCCCCCCCCCAAGCCCCGGGACCCCCCTAGGACCCCCCAGGACCCCCCACCACCTCCCAACCCCCCCCCACCCACCCCCTATCCTACACCAGCCCCCATTAAGGGGTCCAACGACCCCCCCACCCTTCTCAAGACCCCCCCCCTCAACCTCAAGACCCCCCTGGGATCCCCCCCATTGACTCTATGACCCCCCCCCGGACCTCAAGACCCCCCCCCCCACCCACCCCCTATCCTACACCAGCCCCCATTAAGGGGTCCAACGACCCCACCCCCCACCCCAAGACCCCCCCCCCAACCTCAAGACCCCCTTGGGACCCCCCAGGACACCCCCCCCACCCCCTCCCAACCCCCCCCCACCCCACCTCTAATCCTACACCAGCCCCCATTAAGGGGTCCAAAGACCCCACCCCCATCCCAAGCCCCCCCCAAACCCCCCCCCCAAAGCCCTAAGACCCCCCCCAGGACCCCCTTGGGACCCCCTAGGACCCCCCTACCCCCTCCAAACCCCCCCCACCCCACCTCTAATCCTACACCAGCCCCCATTAAGGGGTCCAACGACCCCACCCCCCACCCCAAGACCCCCCCCCCCAACCTCAAGACCCCCTTGGGACCCCTCGGGACCCCCCCATTTACCTCGTCCCGTGTCTCCCTTCCATGGCTGCCGCCGCCGCCCTCCGCACCCACCGAGCCGAGCCCCCTCCCAGGCCACGCCCCCTTCCCTTAAGCCACGCCCCCTTCCCTTTAAGCCACGCCCCCTTCATTAACCCATTCACATAAGCCACGCCCTTCTTTAGCCCCGCCCCCACACCCACAAGCCACGCCCCCACTTGGCCTTCAGCCAATCAGGACCCTCCACCCGAACCACGCCCACTCCCTTCCCCCCTCCCTTAAGCCACGCCCCTTTCCTCAAGCCACGCCCCCTTCCTTTAGCCCCGCCCCCACTTACAAACCACGCCCCCACTTGGCCTTCAGCCAATCAGCCCCACCCCCCGCTATAACCACGCCCACTTCCTGGCTTCCAGCCAATCAAAACCCTCCACCCGAACCACGCCCACTCTTCCCCCCCCCCCCCCCCCCCTTAAACCACGCCCACTCGGCTTCCAGCCAATCAGCTCACCCCACCCCCCACCCCCTTTTGGCCACGCCCATCTGGGCATCCAGCCAATCAGGCTTCTTGTTCCGCATTGACCACGCCCACTCGCTCGTTGGCCACGCCCACAATGACCTCCAGCCAATCAGACCCCACCTTCCACCTTAACCCCGCCCCCTTCGCGCTAAGCCACGCCCCCCCACGGCATCCAGCCAATGGGAAGCCTCCACCCTCCCCATAGCCACGCCCCCTCCGCTCCTCCCTTAGCCCCGCCTACTCTCCCTTAAGCCCCGCCCCTTCCATCCCATAATACTCCCACCTCCATTTCCGGCCCCTCCCCCCCTCATTTCCGGCCCCTTCCCCCTCCCCACACCGGAAGTAGCTCCCCCTCCCACGGCTGTTTCCATCCCATAATATCCGCTTCCGTTTCCGGTCCCCCCCCTCCCCACGTCTGCCTCCGTGGCCTCCCTTAAGCCACGCCCACTTCCGGGCTAAGCCACGCCCACTTCCGGTCTAAGCCACGCCCCCTTTATGTCCTTCCCGCGCACTGAGCCGGAAGTTGTGACCTTTGAGCGTTAGGTAGGAGTGACCCGGAAGCGGAAGTGAGTGGGAAGAGAAAGAGAGGAGCGCGTGAGAGGAGAAGGAGCGGAGCCGAACGGAGCCGCCATGTAATGGGGGGGAACGGGGGGATCATAGAGTTGGAGGACTGGAGGACTGGGGGGCTGGAGGACCCAGTTGGAGGACTGGGGGGGTTTGGAGGACTATAGAGATGGAGGTGCCCCCCACCCAACCCCATATACCCCCATATAGCCCCATATACACCCCATTAACCCCCATATACCCCCCCATAACACCATATCCACCCCATTAACCCCCACATACCCCCCTATAACCCCCCTATAACCCCATACACACCCCATTAACCCCCATATACCCCCCATATACCCCCATTAGCCCCCATATACCCCCCCTATAACCCCATATCCACCCCATTAACCCCCATATAACCCCATATACCCCCCATATAACCCCATACACCCCCATATACCCCCCTTATAACCCTATATACCCCCCTATAACCCCCCTATAACCCCATATACCCCCCATATACCCCCCCTATAACCCCATATACCCCCCCTATAACCCCAAATACCCCTCCTATAACCTCTTACACCCCCATATACCCCCATATACCCCCCCTATAACCCCATATCCACCCCATTAACCCCCATATACCCCCCATATACCCCCATTAACCCCCATATACCCCCCCTATAACCCCATATCCACCCCATTAACCCCCATATACCCCCCATATACCCCCCCTATAACCCCATATACACCCCATATACCCCCATATACTCCCCCTATACCCCATATCCACCCCATATACCCCATATAACCCCATATCCTGCCCCATAGGAGCCTATTAAACAAGCCCAAGAGCGAGATGACCCCCGAGGAGCTGCAGAACCTCCCATTAACCCCATACACCCCCATTAACCCCCCTTATAACCCTATATACCCCCATATACCCCCCCTATAACCCCATATACCTCCATATACCCCTCATATCCACCCCATTAACCCCCATATACTCCCTCCAAACCCATATACCCCCCATACACCCCCTATATACACCCCATAAACCCCCATATACCCCTCATATCCACCCCTATAACCCCATATACCCCAATATACACCCCATATACCCCCATAAACCCCCCTTATAACCCCATATAACCCCATATATTCCCCCTATAACCCCATATCCACCCCATTAACCCCCATACACCCCCATATACCCCCCCTATACCCCCATATACCCCTATATACCCCCATATACCACCTGTATAACCCCATGTACCCCCCCTATAACCCCATATACCCCCATTAACCCCTATATACCCCCATACACCCCCATTAACCCCCATATATCCCTTCTATAATCCCATATACCTCCATATACCCCCCCTTATAACCCCATATACCCCCATATCTCCCCCCTATAACCCCATTAACCCCATATACCCCATATAACCCCCCATAGGAGCCTATTAAACAAACCCAAGAGCGAGATGACCCCCGAGGAGCTGCAGAACCTCCCATTAACCCCCATATACCCCCATTAACCCCCCTATAACCCCATATACCCCCCATATATCACCATATACCCCCATATAACCTCCCTGTAACCCCATATACCCCCCCATAACCCTATATACATCCCATACACCCCCCATATACCCCCTATAACCCCATTAAGCCCCATACACCCCCCATATACCCCCCCTATAACCCCATATACCCCTTATATCCACCCCATACACCCCCATTGTCCCCCTTATACCCCCCCTATACCCCATATACACCCCATTAACCCCTATGTACCCCCATATATCCCCCCTATAACCCCATATACCCCCATTAACCCCCATATACCCCCCCTATAACCCCATAACCACCCCATATACCCCCCATACACCACCTGTATAACCCCATATACCCCCCATATACCCCCATACACCCCCATTAAACCCCATATACACCCTCTATAACCACATATACCCCCCTATACCCCCATACACCCCCATTAACCCCCATATACTCCCCATTAAACCACATATACCCCCTCTATAACCACATATACCCCCATATACACCCCATATACCCCCATATAACCCCATATACCCCATATCCTGCCCCATAGGAGCCTATTAAACAAGCCCAAGAGCGAGATGACCCCCGAGGAGCTGCAGAACCTCCCATTAACCCCATATACCCCATATACCCCCCCTATAACCCCATTAACCCCCATATACCCCCATTAACCCCCCTTATAACCCTATATACCCCCATATACCCCCCCTATAGCCCCATTAACCCCCCTTATAACCCTATTCCCCCCCTATAACCCCATATCCACCCCATACCCCCCATAGGAGCCTATTAAACAAGCCCAAGAGCGAGATGACCCCCGAGGAGCTGCAGAACCTCCCATTAACCCCCATATACCCCCCTATACCCCCATATACCCCCATATACCCCCTCTATAACCACATATACCCCCCATTAACCCCATATACCCCCATACACCCCCCTATAACCCCATACACCCCCATAAACCCCCATATACCCCCCATATATCCCCCATTAATCCCCATACACCCCCATATACCCCCCCCCATAACCCTATATACCTCCATATACACCCCAGTAACCACCCCCAACCCCCATATACACCCCCTATCCACCCCATACACCCCCATATATCCCCCATTAACCCCATATACCCCCCCATAACACCTTATACACCCCATTAACCACCCCCAACCCTCATTAGCCCCCCATATACCCCCACTATAACCCTATATACATCCCATACACCCCCCATATAACCCCATATACCCCCCATATAACCCCATATACCCCCATATACCCCCATATACCCCCCCCATATAACCCCATATACCCCCATATACCCCCATATACCCCCCCCATAACCCCATATACCCCCCTATAGCCCCATTTACCCCCATGTAACCCTATATACCCCTTATATCCACCCCATACACCCCCATTAACCCCCATAACCCACTCTATGACCACATATACCCCCATATACCCCCCCTGTAACCCTATATACATCCCATACACCACCCATATAACCCCATATACCCCTCATTAACCCCATATACCCCCATATAACCCCATATAACCCCCCATAGGAGCCTATTAAACAAGCCCAAGAGCGAGATGACCCCCGAGGAGCTGCAGAAGCGGGAGGAGGAGGAGTTTAACACGGGGCCCATATACCCCCCATACACCCCCCCTATAGCCCCATATAACCCCATATCCTGCCCCATAGGAGCCTATTAAACAAGCCCAAGAGTGAGATGACCCCCAAGGAGCTGCAGAACCTCCCATTAACCCCCATATACCCCCCTATAACCCCCCTATAACCCCATACACACCCCATTAACCCAATATACCCCCATATACCCCCCCTATAACCCCATATAATCCCCCATAGGAGCCTATTAAACAAACCCAAGAGCGAGATGACCCCCGAGGAGCTGCAGAACCTCCCATTAACCCCCATATACCCCTCATTAACCCCCCTATAACCCTATATACCCCCATATACCCCCCATTTCCACCCCATTAACCCCCATATATCCCCCATATACCCCCATATACCCCATATACACCCCATACACCCCCATTAACCCCCATACACCCCCATATACCCCCCCTATAACCCCATATACCCCCATACACCCCCTCTATAACCCCATACACCCCCATATCCACCCCTTTAACCCCCATATACCCCCCCATCCACCCCATTAACCCCCATATACCCCCCCCATAACCCCATATACACCCCATATACCCCCATATACCCCCCCTATAACACCTTATACACCCCATTAACCACCCCCAACCCCTATTAGCCCCTCATTAACCCCCATATATCCTCTCTACAACCCCATACACCCCATATCCCCCCATATACCCCCATATTCCCCTCATATCCACCTCTATAACCTCATATACCCCCATATACCCCCCTATAGCCCCATTTACCCCCATGTAACCCTATATCCACCCCATATCCTGCCCCATAGGAGCCTATTAAACAAGCCCAAGAGCGAGATGACCCCCGAGGAGCTGCAGAACCTCCCATTAACCCCCATATACCCCCCCATAACACCATATCCACCCCATTAACCCCCACATACCCCCCTATAACCCCCCTATAACCCCATACACACCCCATTAACCCCCATATACCCCCCATATACCCCCATTAGCCCCCATATACCCCCCCTATAACCCCATATCCACCCCATTAACCCCCATATAACCCCATATACCCCCATATACCCCCCATATAACCCCATACACCCCCATATACCCCCCTTATAACCCTATATACCCCCCTATAACCCCCCTATAACCCCATATACCCCCCATATACCCCCCCTATAACCCTATATACCCCCCCTATAACCCCAAATACCCCTCCTATAACCTCTTACACCCCCATATACCCCCATATACCCCCCCTATAACCCCATATCCACCCCATTAACCCCCATATACCCCCCATATACCCCCATTAACCCCCATATACCCCCCCTATAACCCCATATACACCCCATCCACCCCCATTAAGCCCCATATACCCCCCCTATAACCCCATATACACCCCATATACCCCCATATACCCCCCCTATACCCCATATCCACCCCATATACCCCATATACCCCATATAACCCCCCATAGGAGCCTATTAAACAAACCCAAGAGCGAGATGACCCCCGAGGAGCTGCAGAACCTCCCATTAACCCCCATATACCCCTCATTAACCCCCATATACACCCCATATACCCCCCCATATACCCCCCTATAACCCCATTAAGCCCCATATACCCCCCATATACCCCCCCTATAACCCCATATACACCCCATATACCCCCCCTATACCCCATATACACCCCATTAACCCCTATATACCCCCATATATCCCCCCCTATAACCCCATATACCCCCATTAACCCCCATATACCCCCCCTATAACCCCATAACCACCCCATATACCCCCATATACACCCCTTATAACCCTATTTACTCCCCCAATAACCCCATATACCCCCCCTATAACCCCATATACACCCCATATCCACCCCCATTAACCCCTATATACCCCCATATACCCCATATACACCCCATATACCCCCCCTATAACCCCATATACCCCCATATACCCCCATATACACCCCATACACCCCATATACCCCCCATTTCCACCCCATATAACCCCATTAACCACCCCCAACCCCCATTAGCCCCCCATATACCCCCCCATAACCCCACATAACCCCATATACCCCATATCCTGCCCCATAGGAGCCTATTAAACAAGCCCAAGAGCGAGATGACCCCCGAGGAGCTGCAGAACCTCCCATTAACCCCATATACCCCATATACCCCCCCTATAACCCCATTAACCCCCATATACCCCCATTAACCCCCCTTATAACCCTATATACCCCCATATACCCCCCCTATAGCCCCATTAACCCCCCTTATAACCCTATTCCCCCCCTATAACCCCATATCCACCCCATACCCCCCATAGGAGCCTATTAAACAAGCCCAAGAGCGAGATGACCCCCGAGGAGCTGCAGAACCTCCCATTAACCCCCATATACCCCCCCTATAACCCCATATACCCCCATATACCCCCATATACCCCCTCTATAACCACATATACCCCCCATTAACCCCATATACCCCCATACACCCCCCTATAACCCCATACACCCCCATAAACCCCCATATACCCCCCATATATCCCCCATTAATCCCCATACACCCCCATATACCCCCCCCCATAACCCTATATACCTCCATATACACCCCATTAACCACCCCCAACCCCCATATACACCCCCTATCCACCCCATACACCCCCATATATCCCCCATTAACCCCATATACCCCCCCATAACACCTTATACACCCCATTAACCACCCCCAACCCTCATTAGCCCCCCATATACCCCCACTATAACCCTATATACATCCCATACACCCCCCATATAACCCCATATACCCCCCATATACCCCCCATATAACCCCATATACCCCCCATATACCCCCCATATAACCCCATACACCCCCATATACCCCCCTTATAACCCTATATACCCCCCTATAACCCCCCTATAACCCCATATACCCCCCATATACCCCCCCTATAACCCCATATACCCCCCCTATAACCCCAAATACCCCTCCTATAACCTCTTACACCCCCATATACCCCCATATACCCCCCCTATAACCCCATATCCACCCCATTAACCCCCATATACCCCCCATATACCCCCATTAACCCCCATATACCCCCCCTATAACCCCATATACACCCCATCCACCCCCATTAAGCCCCATATACCCCCCCTATAACCCCATATACACCCCATATACCCCCATATACCCCCCCTATACCCCATATCCACCCCATATACCCCATATAACCCCATATATCCCCCCATAGGAGCCTATTAAACAAGCCCAAGAGCGAGATGACCCCCGAGGAGCTGCAGAACCTCCCATTAACCCCATATACCCCCATTAACCCCCCTATAACCCTATATACCCCCATATACCCCCATTAACCCCCCTTATAACCCTATATACCCCCATATACCCCCATTAACCCCCATCTACCCCCTATAACCCCATATGCCCCCCATTAACCCCCATATACCCCCCCCTATAACACCATATACCCCCATATACCCCCCCTATACCCCCATATACCCCCCCATTAACCCCATATACACCCCATATACCCCCCCTATAACTCCATATCACCCCATTAAACCCCATATTCCCCCATTTCCACCCCCCATTAACCCTTATATATCCCTCCTATAATCCCTTATACCTCCATATACCCCCCCATACACCCCCATACACCCCCATACACCCCCATATACCCCCATATACCCCCTCTATAACCACATATACCCCCATATACCCCCCATACACTCCCATTAACCCCTATATACCCCCATATAACCCCATATACCCCCCCATAGGAGCCTATTAAACAAGCCCAAGAGCGAGATGACCCCCGAGGAGCTGCAGAAGCGGGAGGAGGAGGAGTTTAACACGGGGCCGCTGTCGGTGCTGACGCAGTCGGTGAAGAACAACACGCAGGTTCTGATCAACTGCAGGAACAACAAGAAGCTGCTGGGACGGGTCAAAGCCTTCGACAGGTCTGGGATGTGGGGGGGGGTAAACCCCATTAAACCCCATTAAACCCCATTAAACCCTATTAAACCCCATTAAACCCTATTGAAGCCCCTTCCAACCCCATATCCCCATTATACCACCCCATAACCCCCCTATAACTTCCATTGAAGCCCCTTCCGAACCCTATAAGCCCCTTCCAACCCCATAACTTCCATTCAACCCCCCCATACCCCCCATTGAAGCCCCTTCCCACCCCAAAGCCCCCATTGAAGCCCATTCAACCCCATAACCTCCTCATAACCCCATTGAATCCCCCATAACCCCATTCAACCCCCCTATAGCCCCTATTTAAGCCCCTTCCCACCATATAACCCCCATTGAAGCCCCTTCCCACCCCATAACCCCCATTCAACCCCCCTAGCCCCCCCATAACCCCCTATAACCCCCATTGAAGCCCCTTCCAACCCTATAACCCCTATTGAAGACCCTTCCCACCCCATAACCCTCCATAACCCCCATTGAAGCCCCTTCCGACCCCATAACCCCATTATACTACCCCATAACCCCATTCAGCCCCCCTATAATCCCCATTGAAGCCCCTTCCCACCCCATAACCCCCATTCAACCCCCCCATTCAAACCCTATTGAAGACCCTTCCCACCCTATAAATCCTATAAACCCCATTGAAGCCCCTTCCCACCCCATAACCTCCATTCAAGGGACGGGTCAAAGCCTTCGACAGGTCTGGATATAGGGGGGGGTTAAAACCCCATTAAACCCCATTAAACCCTATTGAAGCCCCTTCCCACCCCATAACCCCATTGTACTCTCCCATAAGTCCCCCATAACCCCATTGAATCCCCCATAACCCCTATTGAAAACTCTGACCCCCCCCATAACCCCCATTGAAGCCCCTTCCCACCCCATAACCCCATTCAGCCCCCCCCATAACCCCCATTCAACCCCATAACCCCATTCAACCCCCCATAGTCCCCATTGAAGCCCCTTCCCACCCCATAAACCCCATTGAAGCCCCTTTTAACCCCCCTATAGCCCCCATTGAAGCCCCTTCCCACCCCATAACCCCATTATACCACCCCATAACCCCATTATACCACCCCATAACCCCCATTGAAGCCCCTTCCCACCCCATAACCCCATTATACCACCCCATAACCCCCATTGAAGCCCCTTCCCACCCCATAACCCCCCCATAACCCCATTGAATTCCCACCCTATAAACCCCATTGAAGCCCCTTCCCACCCCATAACCCCCTTTAAACCCCATTCAACCCCCCCATAACCCCCATTCAGCCCCCCATAACCCCTATTCAACCCCCATTCAAACCCTATTGAAGCCCCTTCCCACCCCATAACCCCATTGTACCACCCCATAACCCCCATTCAAGGGACGGGTCAAAGCCTTCGACAGGTCTGGGATATGGGGGGGTTAAAACCCCATTAAACCCTATTAAACACCATTAAACCCTATTGAAGACCCTTCCTACCCCATAACCCCCATGGAAGCCCCATAACCCCATTGAAGCCCCTTCCCACCCTATAAACCCCCATTTAAGCCCCTTCCCACCCTATAACCCCATTATACCACCCCATAAACCCCATTGAAGCCCCTTCCAACCCCATAACCCCATTATACCACCCCATAAACCCCATTCAACCCCCCATATCCCTCCCATAACCCCATTGAAGCCCCTTCCCACCCCATAACCCCCATTCAACCCCCCATTTAAACCCTATTGAAACCCCTTCCCACCCCATAACCCCATTATACCACCCCATAACCCCTATTTAAGCCCCTTCCAACCCCATAACCCCCCCATAACCCCATTATACCACCCCATAACCCCATTATATCACCCCATAACCCCCATTGAAGCCCCTTCCCACCCCATAACCCCCATTCAACCCCCATAACCCCCATTGAAGCCCCTTCCGACCCTATAACCCCAATTGAAGCCCCTTCCCACCCCATAACCCCCATTCAACCCCCCCATAACCCCATTGAAGCCCCTTCCCACCCCATAACCCCCCCAATAACCCCATTGAAAGCCCCCATATCCCCCATTAAAGCCCCTTCCCACCCCATAGCCCCCATTGAAGCCCATTCAACCCCATAACCTCCTCATAACCCCATTGAATCCCCCATAACCCCCATTCAACCCCCCTATAGCCCCTATTTAAGCCCCTTCCAACCCTATAAGCCCCATTGAAGCCCCTTCCAACCCCATAACCACCCCATAACCCCCATTGAAACTCCTTCCCCCCCATAACCCCCATTGAAGCCCTTTCCGACCCCATAACCCCCCCATAACCCCATTGAATTCCCACCCTATAACCCCCATTGAAGCCCCTTCCAACCCCATAACCCCCATAACCCCCCCATAAACCCCATTCAACCCCCCCATATCCTCCATTTGAGCCCCTTCCCACCCCATAACCCCCCCTATAAACCCCCATTGAAGCCCCTTCCCACCCTATAACCCCATTATACCACCCCATAACCCCTATTTAAGCCCCTTCTGACCCCATAGACCCCCATAACCCCCATTAACCACCCTATAACCCCCATTGAAGCCCCTTCCCACCCCATAACCCCCATTCAACCCCCCCATTCAAACCCTATTGAAGACCCTTCCCACCCTATAAATCCTATAAACCCCATTGAAGCCCCTTCCCACCCTATAACCCCCATTCAAGGGACGGGTCAAAGCCTTCGACAGGTCTGGGATATGGGGGGGGTAAAACCCCATTAAACCCTATTAAACCCTATTAAACACTATTGAACACTATTGAAGACCCTTCCGACCCTATAACCCCCATTCAACCCCCCATATCCCCCCCCATAACCCCCCCATAACCCCCATTGAAGCCCCTTCTGTCCCCATAACCCCTATTGAAGCCCCTTCCTACCCTATAATCACCATTGAAGTCCCTTCTGACCCCATAACCCCATTGAAACCCCCCATATCCCCATTGAAACCCCCCATATCCCCATTGAAGCCCCTTCCCACCCTATAACCCCCAATTAGCCCCCCTATAACCCCCCATTGAAACCCCTTCCCACCCCATAACCCCATTCAACCCCCCCATAACCCCCATTATACCACCCCATAACCCCCATTGAAGCCCCTTCTCACCCTATAACCCCCCCATAACCCCCATTGAAGCCCCTTCCCACCCTATAAACCCCATTGAAGCCCCTTCCCACCCCATAACCCCCATTGAAGCCCCTTCCCACTCTATAAACCCTATTGAAGCCCCTTCCCACCCCATAACTCCCCCATAACCACATTGAAGCCCCTTCCTACCCTATAACCCCCATTCAACCCCCCTAGCCCCCGCATAACCCCCATTGAAGCCCCTTCCCACCCCATAACCCCATAACCCCCCCATAACCCCATTGAACCACCCCATAACCCCCATTGAAGCCCCTTCCTACCCTATAACCCCCATTCAAGGGACGGGTCAAAGCCTTCGACAGGTCTGGGATATGGGGGGGGTAAAACCCCATTAAACACTATTGAACACTATTGAAGACCCTACCCACCCCATAACCCCATTGTACCACCCCATAACCCCCATTGAAGCCCCTTCTCACCCTATAACCCCCCCCATAACCCCCATTGAAGCCCCTTCTGACCCCATAGCCCCCCCATAACCCCCATAACCCCCCCCATAGCCCCCCATTGAAGCCCCTTCCCACCCTATAAACCCCATTGAATCCCCTTCCCACCCTATAGCCCCTATTTAAGCCCCTTCCGACCCCATAAACCCCATTGAAGCCCCTTCCCACCCCATAACCCCACTGAAGCCCCTTCCGACCCTATAAGCCCCTTCCAACCCCATAAGCACCATTGAAGACCCTTCCCACCCTATAACCCCCCATATCCCCCATTGAAGCCCCTTCAAATCCCACAACCCCATTGAAACCCCCCATATCCCCCATTGAAGTCCCTTCCAACCCCATAACCCCATTGTACCACACCATAACCCCATTATATCACCCCATAACCCCCATTGAAGCCCCTTCCCACCCCATAACCCCCTTTAAACCCCATTCAACCCCCATAACCCCCATTCAACCCCCCTATAGCCCCTATTTAAACCCCTTCCTACCCCATAACCCCCCCATAACCCCCATTGAAGCCCCTTCCAACCCCATAACCCCCATTCAGCCCCCCATTACCCCCCCATACCCCTCACTGAAGCCCCTTCCCACCCTATAACCCCCATTGAAGCCCCTTCCCACCCTATAAGCCCCATTGAAGTCCCTTCCAACCCTATAACCCCCCATTGAAGCCCCTTCCCACCCTATAACCCCCATTCAAGGGACAGGTCAAAGCCTTCGACAGGTCTGGGATATGGGGGGGGTAAAACCCCATTAAACCCTATTAAACCCTATTAAACACTATTGAACACTATTGAAGACCCTTCCGACCCTATAACCCCCATTCAACCCCCCATATCCCCCCCCATAACCCCCCCATAACCCCCATTGAAGCCCCTTCTGTCCCCATAACCCCTATTGAAGCCCCTTCCTACCCTATAATCACCATTGAAGTCCCTTCTGACCCCATAACCCCATTGAAACCCCCCATATCCCCATTGAAACCCCCCATATCCCCATTGAAACCCCCCATATCCCCATTGAAGCCCCTTCCCACCCTATAACCCCCAATTAGCCCCCCTATAACCCCCCATTGAAACCCCTTCCCACCCCATAACCCCATTCAACCCCCCCATAACCCCCATTATACCACCCCATAACCCCCATTGAAGCCCCTTCTCACCCTATAACCCCCCCCATAACCCCCATTGAAGCCCCTTCTCACCCTATAACCCCCCCCATATCCCCCATTGAAGCCCCTTCTCACCCTATAACCCCCCCATACCCCCCATTGAAGCCCCTTCTGACCCCATAGCCCCCCCATAACCCCCATAACCCCCCCCATTGAAGCCCCTTCCAACCCTATAAACCCCATTGAATCCCCTTCCCACCCTATAGCCCCTATTTAAGCCCCTTCCGACCCCATAAACCCCATTGAAGCCCCTTCCCACCCCATAACCCCACTAAAGCCCCATCCGACCCTATAAGCCCCTTCCAACCCCATAAGCACCATTGAAGACCCTTCCCACCCTATAACCCCCATTCAAGGGACGGGTCAAAGCCTTCGACAGGTCTGGGATGTGGGGGGGGTAAAACCCCATTAAACCCCCCATATACACCCCATTAACCACCCCCAACCCTATTAGCCCCCTATATCCATCCCATTAACCCCCATATACCCCTCCTATAACCCCATATATCCCCCTATCCACCCCATTAACCCCATATACCCCCCTATACCCCCCCTATAACCCTATATACCCCCATATACCCCCATATACCCCCCCTATAACACCTTATACACCCCAATAACCACCCCCAACCCCCATTAGCCCCCTATATCCATCCCATTAAACCCCATATACCCCCATATACTCCTCATACACCCTATTAAACCCCATACACCCCCCATTAACCCCCATATACCCCTCCTATAACCCCATATATCCCCCTATCCACCCCATTAACCCCATATACCCCCCTATATACCCCCCTATACCCCCCTATACCCCCCTATACCCCCCTATATACCCCCATATACCCCCCTATATACCCCCCTATACCCCCCCTATAACCCTATATACCCCCATATACACCCCATTAACTACCCCCAACCGCCTTTAGCCCCCATATCCATCCCATTAAACCCCATATACTCCTCATACACCCTATTAAACCCCATATACACATTAAACCCCACATTTAAACACTATTGAAGACCCTTCCGACCCCATAACACCCATTGAAGCCCCTTTTAACCCCCCTATAGCCCCTATTTAAGCCCCTTCCCACCCCATAACCCCCATTAGAAACCCCTTCCCACCCCATAGACCCCCCATAACCCCATTGAATCCCCCATAGCCCCCCATTGAAGCCCCCTCCCCATGTTATTTGCAGGCACTGTAACATGGTGTTCTGACCCCATATCCCCCCCATAACCCCCATTGAAGCCCCTTCCCACCCCATAACCCCATTGAATCCCCTATAACCCCCATATTGAAGCCCCCTCCCCATATTCCTTGCAGACACTGTAACATGGTGTTCTGACCCCATAACCCCATTGTACCACCCCATAACCCCCATTAAACCCCCCATTAAACCCCCTATAACCCCATTAAAGCCCCTTCTGACCCCATAACCCCCCCTATAACCCCCATATTGAAGCCCCCTCCCCATATTCATTGCAGGCACTGTAACATGGTGTTCTGACCCCATAACCCCATTGAAGCCCCTTCCCACCCTATAGCCCCCCATTCAACCCCCTATAGCCCCTATTTAAGCCCCTTCCCACCCTATAAGCCCCATTGAAGCCCCTTCCCACCCCATAACCCCCCCATAACCCCCATTCAACCCCCCTATAACCCCCCATTGAAGCCCCTTCCCACCCCATAACCCCATTGTACCACCCCATAACCCCATTATACCACCCCATAACCCCCATTAAACCCCCCATAACCCCCATTCAACCCCCCTATAGCCCCTATTTAAGCCCCTTCCCACCCCATAACCCCATTGTACCACCCCATAACCCCCCAATAACCCCCCATTGAAGCCCCTTCCCACCCTATAACCCCCATTAAAGCCCCTTCTGACCCCATAACCCCATAACCCCCCTATAACCCCCATATTGAAGCCCCCTCCCCATATTACTTCCAGGCACTGTAACATGGTGTTCTGACCCCATAACCCCATTAAAGCCCCTTCCCACCCCATAACCCCATTGTACCACTCCATAGCCCCCCCATAACCCCGTTCAACTCCCCCATACCCCCCATTTAAGCCCCCTTCCAACCCTATAACCCCCATTGAAGCCCCTTCCCACCCCATAGACCCCCATAACCCCATTGAATCCCCCATAACCCCCATATTGAAGCCCCCTCCCCATAACCCCCCCATAACCCCATTGAAGCCCCTTCCCACCCCATAACCCCCATTAGAAACCCCTTCCCACCCCATAGACCCCCCATAGATCCCCCATAACCCCATTATACCACCCCATAGACCCCCCATAACCCCCATTGAAGCCCCTTCCCACCCCATAACCCTCCCATAACCCCCATTGAAGCCCCTTCTGACCCTATAGCCCCTATTTAAGCCCCTTCTGACCCCATAACCCCCCCTATAACCCCCATATTGAAGCCCCCTCCCCATATTGAAGCCCCCTCCCCATATTCCTTGCAGGCACTGTAACATGGTGTTCTGACCCCATAACCCCATTATACCACCCCATAACCCCCATTGAAGCCCCTCATACGCCCCCATAGCCCCTATTGAAGCCCCTTCTGACCCCATAACCCCATTATACCACCCCATAACCCCCATTAAAGCCCCTTCCCACCCCATAATCCCCATTAAACCCCATAACCCCATTCAACCCCCCCATAACCCCCATTAAAGCCCCTTCTGACCCCATAGACCCCCATAACCCCCATAACCCCCCCTATAACCCCCCATTGAAGCCCCTTCCCACCCCATAACCCCCATTCAACCCCCCATTTAAACCCTATTGAAACCCCTTCTGACCCCATAACCCCATTGAATCCCCTATAACCCCCATTGAAGCCCCTTCCCACCCCATAACCCCCATTCAACCCCCCCATTTCCCCCCATAACCCCCCATTGAAGCCCCTTCCCACCCCATAACCCCCATTGAAGCCCCTCATAAGCCCCTACAGCCCCTATTGAAGCCCCTTCTGACCCCATAGACCCCCATAACCCCCCCATAGCCCCCCATTGAAGCCCCTTCTGACCCCATAGACCCCCATAACCCCCCCATAACCCCCATTAAAGCCCCTTCTGACCCCATAGACCCCCATAACCCCCCCATAACCCCCATTAAAGCCCCTTCTGACCCCATAACCCCCCATAACCCCATTATACCCCCCATTGAAGCCCCTTCTGACCCCATAGACCCCCATAACCCCCCCATAACCCCCATTAAAGCCCCTTCTGACCCCATAACCCCATAACCCCCCCATAACCCCCATTAAAGCCCCTTCTGACCCCATACACCCCCATAACCCCCCCATAGCCCCCCATTGAAGCCCCTTCTGACCCCATAGACCCCCATAGCCCCCCATTAAAGCCCCTTCCCACCCCATAGACCCCCCCATACCCCCCATTGAAGCCCCTTCTGACCCCATAGACCCCCATAACCCCCCCATAGCCCCCCATATTGAAGCCCCCTCCCCATGTTATTTGCAGGCACTGTAACATGGTGTTGGAGAACGTCAAGGAGATGTGGACGGAAGTTCCTAAAAGCGGCAAAGGGAAAAAAAAATCCAAACCCGTCAATAAGGATCGTTACATTTCCAAGATGTTCCTGAGGGGGGATTCGGTCATCGTGGTCCTAAGGAACCCCCTCATCGCCGGCAAATAAAGGGGAGACCCCCCCCCATTGAAGTAAATGGACTCTCCCATCAGACCCCATGTTATCCTATGGGAGAGCCAGGGTTTAAAGGGACCCCCCCCAAGTCTCATATTGGGAGCCCTGTACAATGGGACCCCCCCCATTTAAATACATGGACCCCCCCCATTTAAATATATGGAACCCCCCCCCCCATTTAAATACATGGAGACCCCCACCAGACCCCATTATATCCTATGGGAGACCCAGGGTTATATGGGACCCCCCCCCCCAGTCCCATAGGAGCTCATACATGGGAACCCCCCCCCCATTTAAATACATGGGACCCCCCCCCATTTAAATACATGGACACCCCCATCCAACCCCATTATATCCTATGGGAGATATAGGGTTTAAAGGGACCCCCCCCAGTCTCATATTGGGACCCCATAGGAGCCCCTCTTTGAGACCCCCCCCCATTTAAATACATGGAGACCCCCCCATCCAACCCCATTATATCCTATGGGAGAGAGGACCCCCCCACCAGACCCCATTATATCCTATGGGAGACCCAGGGTTATATGGGACCCCCCCTCTTGATGTTCCTAAGGGGGGATTCGGTCATCGTGGTCCTAAGGAACCCCCTCATCGCGGGCAAATAAAGGGGAGACCCCCCCCCTCCATTGAAATACATGGACTCTCCCATCCAACCCCATTATATCCTATGGGAGAGCCATGGTTATATGGGACCCCCCCCCCAAGTCTCATTGGGAGCCCATAGGCCCATAGGATTCTCTTTGAGACCCCCCCCCATTAAACATGTGGACCCCCCCATTTAAATACATGGACCCCCCCCCATTTAAATACATGGACCCCCCCCATTTAAATATATGGGACCCCCCCATTTAAATACATGGACCCCCCCCCATTTAAATACATGGACCCCCCCCCATTTAAATACATGGAGACCCCCCCCCATTTAAATACATGGACCCCCCCCATTTAAATATATGGGACCCCCCCCATTTAAATACATGGACACCCCCCCCCCCCATTTAAATACATGGAGACCCCCACCAGACCCCATTATATCCTATGGGAGACCCAGGTTATATGGGACCCCCCCCAGTCTCATACTGGGAGTCAATAGGACCCCCCCCCCCTTTTATCCTATGGGAGACCCAGGGTTATATGGGACCCCCCCTCTTTGAGACCCCCCCCCCCATTTAAATATATGGACCCCCACCAGACCCCATTATATCCTATAGGAGATATAGGGTTATATGGGACCCCCCCCCCAGTCTCATATTGGGACCCCATAGGAGCCCCTCTTTGAGACCCCCCCCCCATTTAAATACATGGAGACCCCCACCAGACCCCATTATATCCTATGGGAGAGATAGGGTTATATGGGACCCCCCCCCAGTCCCATAGGAGCTCATACATGGGACCCCCCCCCCATTTAAATACATGGAGACCCCCCCCCCCCATTTAAATATATGGACCCCCACCAGACCCCATTATATCCTATGGGAGACCCAGGGTTCTATGGGACCCCCCCCCTCTTGATGTTCCTAAGGGGGGATTCGGTCATCGTGGTCCTAAGGAACCCCCTCATCGCGGGCAAATAAAGGGGAGACCCCCCCCCCTCCATTGAAGTAAATGGACTCTCCCATCCAACCCCATTATATCCTATGGGAGAGCCAGGATTTAAAGGGACCCCACCCCCATCAGACCCCATTATATCCTATGGGAGATATAGGGTTATATGGGACCCCCCCTCAGTCTCATATTGGGAGCCCTGTACAATGGGACCCCCCCCCATTTAAATACATGGACCCCCCCCCATTTAAATATATGGACCCCCCCCCCCATTTAAATACATGGACCCCCCCACCAGACCCCATTATATCCTATGGGAGATATAGGGTTATATGGGACCCCCCCCCCCCCAGTCCCATAGGAGCTCATACTGGGACCCCCCCCCCCCCATTTAAATATATGGACCCCCCCCCCATTTAAATACATGGACCCCCCCCATTTAAATATATGGAGACCCCCATCCAACCCCATTATATCCTATGGGAGATATAGGGTTATATGGGACCCCCCCCCCAAGTCTCATTGGGAGCCCATAGGATTGTCTTTGAGACCCCCCCACCCATTTAAATATATGGGACCCCCCCCATTTAAATATATGGACCCCCCCCCACTTAAATACATGGAGACCCCCCACCAGACCCCATTATATCCTATGGGAGAGCCATGGTTATATGGGACCCCCCCCCCAAGTCTCATTGGGAGCCCATAGGCCCATAGGATTCTCTTTGAGACCCCCCCCCATTAAACATGTGGACCCCCCCCCATTTAAATACATGGACCCCCCCCATTTAAATACATGGACCCCCCCCATTTAAATATATGGAGACCCCCACCAGACCCCATTATATCCTATGGGAGATATAGGGTTTAAAGGGACCCCCCCCCCAGTCTCATATTGGGACCCCATAGTAGCCCCTCTTTGAGACCCCCACCCCATTTAAATACATGGAGACCCCCACCAGACCCCATTATATCCTATGGGAGAGATAGGGTTATATGGGACCCCCCCCCAGTCCCATAGGAGCTCATACATGGGACCCCCCCCCCCATTTAAATACATGGAGACCCCCCCCCCATTTAAATATATGGACCCCCACCAGACCCCATTATATCCTATGGGAGATATAGGGTTATATGGGACCCCCCCCCCCAGTCTCATATTGGGACACCATAGGAGCCCCTCTTTGAGACCCCCCCCCATTTAAATACATAGATCCCCCCCCATCCAACCCCCCTTTTATCCTATGGGAGACCCAGGGTTATAAGGGACCCCCCCCCCCCCCAGTCCCATTGGAGCTCATACTGGGAATCCCCCCCCCATTTAAATACATGGAGACCCCCCCCCCCCATTTAAATATATGGACCCCCACCAGACCCCATTATATCCTATGGGAGACCCAGGGTTATAAGGGACCCCCCCCCCCCCAGTCCCATAGGAGCTCATACATGGGACCCCCCCCCCATTTAAATACATGGAGACCCCCCCCCCCCATTTAAATATATGGACCCCCACCAGACCCCATTATATCCTATGGGAGACCCAGGGTTATATGGGACCCCCCCCCTCTTGATGTTCCTAAGGGGGGATTCGGTCATCGTGGTCCTAAGGAACCCCCTCATCGCGGGCAAATAAAGGGGAGACCCCCCCCCTCCATTGAAGTAAATGGACTCTCCCATCCAACCCCATGTTATCCTATGGGAGAGCCAGGGTTTAAAGGGACCCCCCCCCCCCCCAAGTCTCATATTGGGAGCCCTGTACAATGGGACCCCCCCCCATTTAAATATATGGACCCCCCCCCACTTAAATACATGGAGACCCCCATCCAACCCCATTATATTCTATGGGAGATATAGGGTTTAAAGGAACACCCCCCCCCCCCCAGTCCCATAGGAGCTCATACATGGGAACCCCCCCCCATTTAAATACATGGGACCCCCCCATTTAAATATATGGACCCCCCTCCCCATTTAAATATATGGACCCCCACCAGACCCCATTATATCCTATGGGAGACCCAGGGTTATAAGGGACCCCCCCCCCAGTCTCATATTGGGACCCCATAGGAGCCCCTCTTTGAGACCCCCCCCCATTTAAATACATGGAGACCCCCCATCCAACCCCATTATATCCTATGGGAGATATAGGGTTATATGGGACCCCCCCCCCAAGTCTCATTGGGAGCCCATAGGATTCTCTTTGAGACCCCCCCCCCATTTAAATATATGGAGACCCCCCCCACCAGACCCCATTATATCCTATGGGAGACCCAGAGTTATAAGGGACCCCCCCTCTTTGGGACCCCCCCCCCCCCACCAGACCCCATTATATCCTATGGGAGACCTAGGGTTATATGGGACCCCCCCCCAGTCTCATATTGGGACCCCATAGGAGCCCCTCTTTGAGACCCCCCCCCCATTTAAATACATGGAGACCCCCCATTTAAATATATGGACCCCCCCCCATTTAAATATATGGACCCCCACCAGACCCCATTATATCCTATGGGAGATATAGGGTTATATGGGACCCCCCCCCCAGTCTCATATTGGGACCCCATAGGAGCCCCTCTTTGAGACCCCCCCCCCATTTAAATACATGGAGACCCCCCCCCCCCATTTAAATATATGGACCCCCACCAGACCCCATGATATCCTATGGGAGACCCAGGGTTCTATGGGACCCCCCCCCTCTTGATGTTCCTAAGGGGGGATTCGGTCATCGTGGTCCTAAGGAACCCCCTCATCGCCGGCAAATAAAGGGGAGACCCCCCCCCTCCATTGAAATACATGGACTCTCCCATCCAACCCCATTATATCCTATGGGAGAGAGGACCCCCCACCAGACCCCATTATATCCTATGGGAGATATAGGGATATATGGGACCCCCCCCCCCCCCAAGTCTCATATTGGGACCCCATAGGAGCCCCTCTGAGACCCCCCCCCATTTAAATACATGGAGCCCCCCCCCCATTTAAATACATGGACCCCCCCCCATTTAAATATATGGACCCCCACCCCCCATTTAAATACATGGAGACCCCCACCAGACCCCATTATATCCTATGGGAGACCCAGGGTTTAAAGGGACCCCCCCCCCCAAGTCCCATATTGGGAGCCCTGTACAATGTGACCCCCCCCCATTTAAATATATGGACCCCCCCATTTAAATACATGGACCCCCCCCACCAGACCCCATTATATCCTATGGGAGATATAGGGTTATATGGGACCCCCCCCAGTCTCATATTGGGAGCCCTGTACAATGGGACCCCCCCCCCATTTAAATACATGGAGACCCCCCCATTTAAATACATGGACCCCCCCCCCATTTAAATATATGGAGACCCCCACCAGACCCCATTATATCCTATGGGAGACCCAGGGTTATAAGGGACCCCCCCTCTTTGGGACCCCCCCCCATTTAAATATATGGACCCCCACCAGACCCCATTATATCCTATGGGAGACCCAAGTTATATGGGACCCCCCCCCCCAGTCTCATATTGGGACCCCATAGGAGCCCCTCTTTGAGACCCCCCCCCATTTAAATACATGGAGACCCCCCCCCCATTTAAATATATGGACCCCCATCAGACCCCATTATATCCTATGGGAGACCCAGGGTTATATGGGACCCCCCCCCCTTGATGTTCCTAAGGGGGGATTCGGTCATCGTGGTCCTAAGGAACCCCCTCATCGCCGGCAAATAAAGGGGAGACCCCCCCCCCCATTGAAGTAAATGGACTCTCCCATCCAACCCCATTATATCCTATGGGAGAGAGGACCCCCCACCAGACCCCATTATATCCTATGGGAGAGATAGGGTTTAAAGGGACCCCCCCCCCCCAGTCCCATAGGAGCTCATACTGGGAACCCCCCCCCATTTAAATACATGGACCCCCCCCCCCATTTAAATACATGGACCCCCCCCATTTAAATACATGGACCCCCCCCATTTAAACATATGGACCCCCACCAGACCCCATTATATCCTATGGGAGATATAGGGTTATATGGGACCCCCCCCAGTCTCATACTGGGAGTCAATAGGACCCCCCCCCCCTTTTATCCTATGGGAGACCCAGGGTTATAAGGGACTCATTGGGAGCCCATAGGATTCTCTTTGAGACCCCCCCCCATTAAACATATGGACCCCCCCCCCCATTTAAATACATGGGACCCCCCCCCATTTAAATAAATGGAGACCCCCCCATTTAAATATATGGACCCCCACCAGACCCCATTATATCCTATGGGAGACCCAGGGTTATAAGGGACCCACCCCCAGTCTCATAGTGGGAGTCAATAGAAGCCCCTCTGAGACCCCCCCCCCATTTAGATATATGGACCCCCACCAGACCCCATTATATCCTATGGGAGACCCAGAGTTATAAGGGACCCCCCCTCTTTGGGACCCCCCCCCCCACCAGACCCCATTATATCCTATGGGAGAGATAGGGTTATATGGGACCCCCCCCCCCAGTCTCATATTGGGACCCCATAGGAGCCCCTCTTTGAGACCCCCCCCATTAAACATGTGGACCCCCCCCCCCCATTTAAATACATGGACCCCCACCAGACCCCATTATATCCTATGGGAGACCCAGGTTATATGGGACCCCCCCCCCCCAGTCTCATATTGG
Source organism: Coturnix japonica (assembly GCF_054131305.1). Taxonomy (NCBI): domain Eukaryota; kingdom Metazoa; phylum Chordata; class Aves; order Galliformes; family Phasianidae; genus Coturnix; species Coturnix japonica. The sequence goes on from NW_028188988.1 coordinate 425,286, forward strand.
GACCCCATAGGAGCCCCTCTTTGAGACCCCCCCCCATTTAAATATATGGAGACCCCCCCCACCAGACCCCATTATATCCTATGGGAGACCCAGGGTTATATGGGACCCCCCCCCTCTTGATGTTCCTGAGGGGGGATTCGGTCATCGTGGTCCTAAGGAACCCCCTCATCGCGGGCAAATAAAGGGGAGACCCCCCCCCTCCATTGAAGTACATGGACTCTCCCATCCAACCCCATTATATCCTATGGGAGAGCCAGGGTTTAAAGGGACCCACCCCCCACCAGACCCCATTATATCCTATGGGAGAGATAGGGTTATATGGGACCCCCCCCAGTCTCATACTGGGAGTCAATAGGACCCCCCTCCCCATTTTATCCTATGGGAGACCCAGGGTTATATGGGACCCCCCCTCTTTGGGACCCCCCCCCATTTAAATATATGGACCCCCACCAGACCCCATTATATCCTATGGGAGACCCAGGGTTATATGGGACCCCCCCTCTTTGGGACCCCCCCCCATTTAAATATATGGACCCCCACCAGACCCCATTATATCCTATGGGAGACCCAGGTTATATGGGACCCCCCCCCAGTCTCATATTGGGACCCCATAGGAGCCCCTCTTTGAGACCCCCCCCCATTAAACATGTGGAGACCCCCCCCCATTTAAATATATGGACCCCCACCAGACCCCATTATATCCTATGGGAGACCCAGGGTTATATGGGACCCCCCCCCTCTTGATGTTCCTGAGGGGGGATTCGGTCATCGTGGTCCTAAGGAACCCCCTCATCGCGGGCAAATAAAGGGGAGACCCCCCCCATTGAAATACATGGACTCTCCCATCCAACCCCATTATATTCTATGGGAGAGATAGGGTTTAAAGGGACCCCCCCCAGTCTCATAGTGGGAGCCCATAGGCCCATAGGATTCTCTTTGAGACCCCCCCCATTAAACATATGGACCCCCCCCCCCATTTAAATACATGGACCCCACCCCATTTAAATATATGGACCCCCCCCCCCCCACCACCAGACCCCATTATATCCTATGGGAGATATAGGGTTATATGGGACCCCCCCCAGTCTCATATTGGGAGCCCTGTACAATGGGACCACCCCCCATTTAAATATATGGACGCCCTCCCATCCAACCCCATTATATTCTATGGGAGACCCAGGGTTATAAGGGACCCCCCCTCTTTGGGACCCCCCCCCCCCACCAGACCCCATTATATCCTATGGGAGACACAGGGTTATATGGGACCCCCCCCAGTCTCATATTGGGACCCCATAGGAGCCCCTCTTTGAGACCCCCCCCCATTTAAATACATGGAGACCCCCCCCCCCTATTTAAATATATGGACCCCCACCAGACCCCATTATATCCTATGGGAGACACAGGGTTATATGGGACCCCCCCCAGTCTCATATTGGGACCCCATAGGAGCCCCTCTTTGAGACCCCCCCCCATTTAAATACATGGAGACCCCCCCCCCCTATTTAAATATATGGACCCCCACCAGACCCCATTATATCCTATGGGAGACCCAGGTTATATGGGACCCCCCCCCCAAGTCTCATTGGGAGCCAATAGGATTCTCTTTGAGACCCCCCCCCATTTAAATATATGGGACCCCCCCCATTTAAATATATGGACCCCCCCCCCATTTAAACATATGGACCCCCACCAGACCCCATTATATCCTATGGGAGATATAGGGTTATATGGGACCCCCCCCCCCCCCAGTCTCATATTGGGAGCCCTGTACAATGGGACCCCCCCCATTTAAATACATGGACCCCCCCCATTTAAATACATGGAGACCCCCCCCCCCATTTAAATACATGGAGACCCCCATCAGACCCCATTATATCCTATGGGAGACCCAGGTTATATGGGACCCCCCCCCAGTCTCATATTGGGACCCCATAGGAGCCCCTCTTTGAGACCCCCCCCCCATTTAAATACATGGACACCCCCACCAGACCCCATTATATCCTATGGGAGACCCAGGGTTATATGGGACCCCCCCCCCCCCAGTCCCATAGGAGCTCATACATGGGACCCCCCCCCATTTAAATACATGGACCCCCCCCCATTTAAATATATGGACCCCCCCCACCAGACCCCATTATATCCTATGGGAGAGATAGGGTTTAAAGGGACCTCCCCCCAGTCCCATAGGAGCTCATACTGGGAACCCCCCCCCATTTAAATACATGGACCACCCCCCATTTCAATATATGGACCCCCCCCCATTTAAATACATGGAGACCCCCATCAGACCCCATTATATCCTATGGGAGACCCAGGTTATAAGGGACCCCCCCTCTTTGGGACCCCCCCCCATTTAAATACATAGAGACCCCCACCAGACCCCATTATATCCTATGGGAGACCCAGGTTATATGGGACCCCCCCCCAGTCTCATATTGGGACCCCATAGGAGCCCCTCTTTGAGACCCCCCCCCATTTAAATACATGGAGACCCCCCCCCCCTCCTATTTAAATATATGGACCCCCACCAGACCCCATTATATCCTATGGGAGACCCAGGGTTATATGGGACCCCCCCCCTCTTGATGTTCCTAAGGGGGGATTCGGTCATCGTGGTCCTAAGGAACCCCCTCATCGCGGGCAAATAAAGGGGAGACCCCCCCCCTCCATTGAAGTAAATGGACTCTCCCATCCGACCCCATTATATCCTATGGGAGAGAGGACCCCCCACCAGACCCCATTATATCCTATGGGTGATATAGGGTTTAAAGGGACCCCCCCCCCCCCCCCAAGTCCCATATTGGGAGCCCTGTACAATGGGACCCCCCCCCATTTAAATATATGGACCCCCCCCATTTAAATACATGGAGACCCCCCACCAGACCCCATTATATCCTATGGGAGAGATAGGGTTATATGGGACCCCCCCCCAGTCTCATATTGGGACCCCATAGGAGCCCCTCTTTGAGACCCCCCCCCATTTAAATACATGGACCCCCCCCATTTAAATATATGGACCCCCCCCATTTAAATACATGGAGACCCCCCACCAGACCCCATTATATCCTATGGGAGAGATAGGGTTATATGGGACCCCCCCCCAGTCTCATATTGGGACCCCATAGGAGCCCCTCTTTGAGACCCCCCCCCATTTAAATACATGGACCCCCCCCATTTAAATATATGGAGACCCCCCCACCACACCCCATTATATCCTATGGGAGACCCAGGGTTATATGGGACCCCCCCTCTTTGGGACCCCCCCCCCCACCAGACCCCATTATATCCTATGGGAAACCCAGGGTTATATGGGACCCCCCCCCAGTCTCATATTGGGACCCCATAGGAGCCCCTCTTTGAGACCCCCTCCCATTTAAATACATGGAGACCCCCACCAGACCCCATGTTATCCTATGGGAGAGAGGACCCCCCACCAGACCCCATTATATCCTATGGGAGATATAGGGTTTAAAGGGACCCCCCCCCCCAGTCCCATAGGAGCTCATACTGGGAATCCCCCCCCCATTTAAATACATGGACCCCCCCCATTTAAATACATGGGATCCCCCCCATTGAAATACATGGACCCCCCCATCCAACCCCCCTTTTATCCTATGGGAGACCCGGGGTTATAAGGGACCCCCCCCTAATAAAAATGGGTTCGTTCCCCTTTAAATCCTCCCGTCTTTTCCATTTGTGGGCGTGGCCAAAGTTAACCACGCCCCCTCTTTTTCCCGCCCTACGTTCGCGCGCGCGCGCCGGGTTTTCGCGCCATTCCCTCGAGGAAGCGCGGGAAAGGTGCGGCTTCCAGATTTAAAGGCGCAGTGACCCCTTTATTCACCCCCCCCTATTGCTCCCACCCCAAATACCCCCTCACGACCCCCCAGGACCCCATTAAAACCCCCTTAGGACCCCCCCCCCCAAGAACCCCCATAGCCCCCCCTATACCCCCTCACGACCCCCCCAGGACCCCATTAAAACCCCATTATGACCCCCCAGGATTCCCCCCCCCACGCCAAGAAACCCCATAACCCCCCTTATACCCCCTCACGACCCCCCCAGGACCCCATTAAAACCCCTTTATGACCCCCCAGGACCCCCCCCCACCCCCATAACCCCCCCTATACCCCCTCACGACCCCCCCAGGACCCCATTAGAACCCCCTTATGACCCCCCAGGACCCCCCCCCACCCCAAGAACCCCCATAACCCCCCCTATACCCTCTCATGACCCCCCCAGGACCCCATTAAAACCCCATTATGACCCCCCAGGACCCCCCCCACCCCAAAAACCCCCATAACCCCCCCTATACCCCCTCATGACCCCCCCCAGGACCCCATTAGAATCCCATTATGACCCCCCAGGACCCCCCCCCCCCCCAAGAACCCCCATAACCCCCCCCCTATACCCCCTCATGCCCCCCCCCCCCCCCCAAGGACCCCATTAGAACCCCCTTATGACCCCCCAGGACCCCCCTTGTGACCCCCCCTTGGATCCATTTATGACCCCCCCAGGACCCCCTCAAGATCCCCCCAAGACCCCCCTATAACCCCCTTATGACCCCCCCCAAAGACCCCCTTATGACCCCCCCTTGGACCCCCATTGGACCCCCTTAATACCCCCCCCAAAGACCCCCCCATAACCCCCATTGGACCCCCTTATAACCCCCCCAGGACCCCCACATGACCCACCCCAAAGACCCCCTTAATACCCCCCCTTGGACCCCCTTATGACCCCCCCCCCCCAAAGACCCCCTTATGACCCCCCCCCTTAGACCCCCTTATTACCCCCATTAGACCCCCTTATGACCCCCCCCCAAAGACCCCCTTATTACCCCCCCTTATTACCTCCCATTAGACCCCCTTATGACCCCCCCTTGGACCCCCCCATAACCCCCCCCCCATAAGGACCCCCATATGCCCCCCCCCAAAGACCCCCTTATTACCCCCCCTTACGACCCCCCCTTATAGCCCCCCCCCCATTAGACCCCCTTATTACCCCCCCTTGGACCCCCTTATAACCCCCCCAGGACCCCCATATGACCCCCCCAAAGACCCCCTCATGACCCCCCCCCCCTTAGACCCCCTTATTACCCCCCCAGGACCCCCTCATTACCCCCTAATGACCCCCCCAGGACCCCCCTATAACCCCCTTATAACCCCCCCAGGACCCCCATATGACCCCCCCCCATTAGACCCCCATATGACCCCCCCAGGACCCCCTCATTACCCCCTTATGACCCCCCCAAGACCCCCCTATAACCCCCTTATAACCCCCCCAGGACCCCCATATGACCCCCCCAAAGACCCCCTCATTACCCCCTTAAGACCCCCTTAGACCCCCCCATAACCCCCTTATGACCCCCCCAGGACCCCCATATGACCCCCCCGAAAGACCCCCTTATGCCCCCCCCTTAGACCCCCTTATTATCCCCCCTTATAACCCCCCCCCATTAGACCCCCTTATAACCCCCCCAGGACCCCCATATGCCCCCCCCCAAAGACCCCCTTATGACCCCCCCCATTAGACCCCCATATGCCCCCCCCCAAAGACCCCCTTATGACCCCCCCTTACGACCCCCCCTTATAACCCCCCCCCCATTAGACCCCTTTATTACCCCCCCTTAGACCCCCCCATAACCCCCCCCCATAAGGACCCCAATGTAGAGGGTCCATGGTAGTGGGGGGGGGGTCCCACCTAAAGACCCCCCCCCTTTATAAGTCCATAGTGACCCCCCCCTTTAGACCCCCCCATAAGACCCCTTACAAAACCCCATTGTGCCCCCCCCCCCCATTACAATAAAGGGGAGGGGGGGGGGCTATAGGATATGGGGGGGGGCCACTGATATAAGCCCCCCCCCCATAATGGAACAGATGAGGCCGACCAAGGGCAGCGCCGCCCCCCCCCCCTCAGAAAGGACCCGGAGCCGCCGGTATGAGGGGGGGGCATCAAGACCCCCACCCCAAATTGACCCTAATAACCCCCTATACCCCCCCATGTCCCCCC